>NC_073304.1:114874956-115174956 GCF_027595985.1 Sorex araneus
ATAGCATGTGCTGCAGAACCGGTCAGGCTGATATGTTAGATATCCTAAGACAGAGGGACTCACATTTCATGGAGGGAGGCCACTTTCCTTGAAGTACTGTTCTCCTATATGAGAAATGATTTGTGGGGCTGGAGCAACAAAATACAGAAGGTAGGCCCGCTGTCTTGCCTGTGGCTGACCCAGGTTTGATTGCAGGCACCCCATATGGTCCCACCAGGAGTGATCCGTGAGCATAGAACCAGAGGTAAGCCCTAAGCAATTGCCAGGTGTGCCCTTCCAAAAGAGAGAAATGCTTTGAATGTTGAAGCAAAAAGTTGTCCCTAGTCTTCTAATCACTTCTGAAGTATGAACACATGATTCTGAACCATAATCAGATTCTCTCATCTTCAATTTTCAATACCATTTAAATTCCATCATTTCTGAAACTCAGCTCAAATATATCCTTCTCTGTCCAATACATTTTCTAAAATCTTAGACTATGCATTCCCCTGCCCACACCCAAAATTCCATTATTTGTAGTATTTATCTGATATATCATGCATTATAATTTCATCTTTTCAATGACAAGTTCCTAAATGGCAAGGATAGTATATTTTTTTAAAATTTCACTTAAAAAAATTCATCACCATGAGATACAGTTACAAATTTTCTTGTTTGAGTTTCAATCATACAATGATCAAACACCCATCTTTCCACCAGTGCACATTCTCTACCACCAATGTCCCTAGTATATACCCTCTTTCCAACCTTCCCCATTCCTCTATGGCAGACAATTTCCCCCATACTCTCTCTTTACTTTTGGGTAAAACATAATTGGTTTCCAATACAGACACTGAGAGGTTATCATGTTTGGTCCTTTATCTACTTTCAGCACACATCTTCCATCCCAGATGATCCCTCCAACAATCATTGACTTAGTGATCCCTTCTCTATTCTAGCTGCCTTCTACCTCAGCTTATGAGATAGGCTTTTGTGTCTATTGTCCTTGGGTGTCAGTCTCATGTTATGTTATTTTATATTCCACAAATGAGTGCAGTCCTTCTATGTCTGTCCCTCTCTTTCTGAACTCATTTACCTTAGCATAATACTCTCCATTTCCATCAACTTATAAGCAAATTTCATGACTTCATATCCCCTAACAGCAGTATAGTATTCCATTGTGTAGAGGTATCAAAGTTTCTTTAACCAGTCATCTGTTCTGGGGAACTTGAATTGCTTCCAGATTCTGGCCATTGTGAACAGTGCTACATTGAACATACATGTGCAGATGTCATTTATACTGTGATTTTTTGTACCCTGGGATATAGTCCCAGAAATGGTATTGTGGGGTCATATTGAAGCTCAATTTCTAGTTTTGGAAGGACTGCCCATATTGTTTTCCAGAAAGGCTGGACCAGTCAGCATTCCAACAAACAGTGAAAGAGCATCACCTTTCCCCCCACATCCATGCCAGCACTGGTTGCTTTTGTTCTTTTGAATGTGTGCCAGTCTCTGTGGTGTGAGATGATATCTTGTTTTGATTTGCATATCCCTGGTGATTAGTGATATAGAGCATTTTTTCATGTGCCTTTTGGCCATTTGTATTTCCTTTTTGAGGAAACTCCTGTTCATTTCTTCTTCCCCCTTTTTGATGGGGTTGGAGGTTTTTTTCTTATAAAATTCTACTAGCATCATTTATATCCTGGATATTAATCTTTTATCAGATAGGTATTGGTTAAATATTCTTTCCTATTCTGTGACTCTCTCTGTATTTTGGTCACTGTTTCTTTTGAGGTGCAGAAACTTCTTAGTTTGATGTAGGCCCATTTGTTTATGTTTGCTTCCCTTTGCTTGATCAGTGGTGTTTCATCCTTAAAGATGCTTTTAGCTTCAATGTTATGAAAGGTTCTGCCTACATTCTCCTCTATGTGCCTTATGAATTCAGGTCTGACATTGAGGTCTTTAATCCACTTTGATCTGACTTTTGTGCCTGGCATTAGACAGAGGTCAGAGTTCATTTTTTTTGCAGGTAGCTGTCCAGTTTTCCTAGCACCACTGGTTGAAGAGGCTTTCCTTGTTCCACTTCACATTTCCTGCTACTTTGTCAAAGACTAAGTGATCATATATTTGAGACTCTGTGACAGAATATTCAACTCTGTTCCATTGGTTGTGGTTCTGTTTCTACCCCAATACCATGCTGTTTTAATTATTACTGCTTTGTAGCACAGTTTGAAGTTAGGGAAGGTGATGCCACCCATAATCTTTTCCCCAACAATTGCTTTAGCTTTTCATGGGGGGTTATTTTTCCATATGAATTTCAGCAGTGTTTTGTCTATTTCTTTGAAAAATGTCATGGGTATCCTGATAGGGACTGCATTAAATCTGTATAGTGCTTTGGGCAGTATTGCCTCTTTGATAATGTTAATCCTCTCTATCCATGAGCAGGGGATGTGTCTCCATTTCCTAATGTCCTCTTTTATTTTAGAATTACAAAACACTTCAAGTGGTTCTTGGTGGTGGAATATATGCACTGGTGAAGGGATGGGTGTTTGAGCATTATGTAACTGTGACTTAAGCCTGAAAGCTTTGTAACTTTCAACCTAGTGATTCAATAAAAAAAAAATTTAAAAAAAACACTTCAAGTAGTGTTTTGTAATTTTCTTTGCATAGGTCCTTCACCTTCTTAGTTAAGTTGATTCTGAGGTACTTGATTTTCTGAGGTACTATTATGAATGGGATTTTTTAAATGTCTCTTCTCTTTCACTTGTATTTGTATATAGTAAAGCCATGGACTTTTGGGCATTGACTTTGTAGCCTCCCACTTTACTATATAAACCTGTTGTTTCTAGGAGCTTTTTTGTAGAGTCTTTAGGATTTTATAAATATAGTATCATATTGTCTGCAAATAGTCATAGCTTTCCTATCTGTATGCCCTTGATATCTTTTTTTTGCCTAACTTCTATGGTCAGAACTCCCAGTACAATATTGAATATAACGGCAAGTCGAGGGAGTGGGCAACCTTGTCTTGTGCCTGATCTTAGAGGAAAGGCATTTAGTTTCTCCCCATTGAAAATTATGCTTGCCATGAGCTTGTGGTCAATGACTACGGCTATATTGAGGAAAGTTCCTTTGATGCCCATTTTGCTGAGAGTTTTCATCATAAATGGGTACTGGATCTTTTTAAATGCTTTTTCTGCATCTATTGATATGACCATGTGGTTTTTATCATTTCTTTTATTAATATGATGGATTATGTTGATTGACTTGGGAATGTTAAACAAAGGGATGGTATATTTTAACATTTTAAACCTACATTATTTTCTACTGAAATGTTGAAAACAAAGTACATATAAATATGTATTACATGAATAAAATAACTCAATTTCAATTAGTATTTGAGCAGGCAATATGGAGCAAATACACTAAGAGATTTTCCTTTGTGTCCTTTCAGCCCTGAGAGTAATACAACTATGTGAGGTTGCAAAGATACTGGATGAATTTTTCAATACCAGTGTGTTAAGTTTGGACATTGTCATCTGGGTCCAAAAGCAGCTCCAAAACCTGCAGCTAGGGAACAGTAAATGTATCTTTCATTTAAGATAATGGGAGTCAGTACCAATAGTGTGAACCTTAACGTGGGGGGGGATGCTGCATAGAGGCAGGCTGGGGGAGGGGATGGGGAATGGGGATTGAAATATTGTATGACTGAAACCCAATCATGAACAACTTTATAACTGTATATCCCATAGTGATTCAATAAAAAATAAATAAATAAAATAAAAAGACTCCTGTATCTAGCTCATAGGGAAGTAATAAAATATAAAAACAATAGTAATCAGATTATGGTTTCTAAATATCTTTTCAAGTAGATGCTATCATGTTTCTTGGCGAAATCACTGATTCAGAACCAGGACAAGAAAAATGCAAGATAAGCGTGAAGCAGAAAATAAGTAAAATCATAGTAGATAACAGGAGCATATTAAAAATAAATCTAGTGAAAGGGTCTCCAAATAAAAATAATATTTTGGTTGATAGTTTTAGGGAATATCGAGGTTGACAGAAAAATTGCACAAAAAGTATGGTTTTCATAAATCCCTCCTTTTTCTTACAGTTTCACCTATTATTAACATTTTCTATTCGTGTGGCACATTTATTCAAATTGTTTAATATTGATACATTGCTATTAAAAGCAATGGTTTCATTCCTTGTGTTTATATATATATGCATATATATATGATGTGGGTTTTGACAGATGTACAAATATCTGCCTTTCTAACACCATACAGAGCACTTTTGAAGGCCAAATGAGAAGTACAGCAATTCAGTTAACAAAACAAGTAATGAGAGTAATAAATTATAGCTCACAAACCAAAATAGATACTAATGATAGAGGAGAGTGGGGGCATGACACTCTCTTATATTTGGGGGGAGAGGATGGGACCACACCTGGTTTTAGTCAGCAATTATTCTCCATCCTACTTTGGGGATCATGTGGTGCTAGTTATTGAATCTGGGTTTCCTGAATGCAACTTAAGCTCTCAACATGTTAGGCCATCTCTTTGGCAAGACAGCTTTTGTTACAGGAGAATTTCAACTAGTAAATAATGCAGTAATGATGTAAGTAGAAAATCAACATTTCACAAACACTACAGTAATAACTGTTGCCGGTAAGTACCATCAGTGTGTACTAAAATTGTGAACGATAACTGTGAAGAGAAACAAGATACATTTTCTCAAATATCTTTTAGCAAGATAGTTATTATCAGAGGCTGGAAAGATAGTATAGGACTTAAGACACAAGTTTTACATGTGGTTGACCCTGGACAACCCCCAGTATGGCATTGTCCAATCAGTACCATATACATGGGCTGCCATTGAACTGACAGTCTAGTTGGCTAAGCATCTCCCAGAGAGACCCAGAAGTCAGCAACAACAACAACATAAAACAGACTAAAAGGATACTTAATAAACACAGACAAAAGTGCAACTTTGCAGTGAAGAAACCTATGGATACTACTCTGGACGATCAAATCTAGCTTTGCCATAAATGGAACATTTTTATATTATGCTCATCCTGACAGGGGTCATTCAAAAAGGACACAAGATGCTATTGTCAGCCTATATTATTTTTCTGAATTTTCCTCATAAAGAAACATATCCAAATCCAAATCCAAAGTGAGAGCAACTCCATAAACCAACTGTCAAGGGTTTTCCAAAGAATGTCAAGTGAGGAACAGTTCCAGATTAAAGAAGATATCAGAACTAAATGTAATATATCTTCTTAGGTTGGGTTATTTACCAGAAAAGAGCTATTAATGCAACTGAGAAATTTTTAAAAGGTCTGAGAAGAGACAATAGTAACACATAAAAGTTTGGTCACTAAAATGTGGATATATAAGATATTACCACCAACTTCTGTGATTACCTCAAATAGGAAAGTTTGTTAAGTAATGCCTATGTGTAGCAAAACTAGCAACATGGGAATGTGGATTCCCATAAGCTGATGGATGGATGAATATGAGTAGATGAATAGTACATATGTACAATGGCATGTTCTTTGACTACAAAAGTGTGAATGCTGGGGCTGGAGCGATAGCACAGCGGGTAGGGCATTTGCCTTGAATGCGGCCGACCCGGGTTCGATTCCCAGCATCCCATATGGTCCCCCGAGCACCGCGAGGAGTAATTCCTAAGGGCATGAGCCAGGAGTAACCCTTGTGCATTGCCAGATGTGACCCAAAAAGCAAAAAAATAAAAGTGTGAGTGCTAATATGCTATGACATGTTAATAACATGTCTATAACATCATATTTAAAGAAGCTGGTAACAAAATACCACATCTTATGATTCAACTTATGTAAAAATATCCGAAAAGGACAAATGCTTAGATGCAGAAAGCTGAAGCATTTGATACAGGTTGAGAAATACAGGAAAATTGAGTAACTTTAATGAATATGGGGTTTCTTTAGAGGTGATTAAAATAAAACTGAAGACTAACAGTGGTCTAATTATTACTGAATAATTATATTAAGTACTGAATAATAATTACAGTACTTAATACTTTTACTATTTGGGCTGGAGTGATAGCACAGTGGTATGGCATTTGTCTTGCATGTGGCCAACCCGGGTTTGATTCCTCACCCCTCTAAGAGCCCAACAAGCTACTGAGAGTATCTTGCCTGCACAGCAGAGCCTGGCAAGCTACCTATGTCGTATTCAATATGCCAAAAGCAGTAACAACAAGTCTCACAATGGAAACGTTACTGGTGCCCACTCGAGCAAATCGATGAGCAATGGAATAACACTGACAGTGGCAATACTTTTTACTATTTAGTATTTTGTAAATAAACTAAAAAGCCTTGAGAATTATACTATATCAAAAGTGACTTTTATTGCATGAAATAATACCCTAATGAAAGTGCTTTATAAAGAAGGTATCGGTATGACAATGATAGTTGGAAATGATCATTCTGAACAAGAACTGAGTGCTGATAGTAGAAAAAGGGATATACATAATAACTTCTCAGTATCTATATATTGCAAGCCATGATGCCCATAAGGAAGGGGGAAGGGAGGGAGAGAAAGGGAGAGAGAGGCAGAGAGAGAAGTGCCTGCCGTGGAGTCTGGTTGGTATGAGGGGGCAGTTGGGGAGCGTGATGGGAGGGAAACCGGGTATATTGGTGGTGGGAAATGTACACTGATAAAGCAAAGGATATTGGGACATTATATGACTGAAACTCAGCCATGAACAACCTTGTGATTTTGTATCTCATGGTAGTTCCTTTATAAAAATAGTACTGTGGGGAGGAGAAAAAAATAAATGATAATAGTGCTGATACTTACTAAATGCTCTAGAACATGTGTCACAGAATGATGATGATGATGATGAAGACAATTTATTGCTACTATTATAGTTTTTGTAGTAGTTATATCCTAAACAGAGCTCATTACCTTTTCAGCATTAATCTATAGGATTTATGAACATGGTAAGGGAAAATGATTTGGTTATTGGTTAACTGTCTAACTTCTTACTGGGGAATCAAACAAGTGTCTCTCTCTCGTAAAGAAATAAGTGTTAAAGGAAGGCCCATTTTAACAGCAACATCTAATAAAGATGATAAAAAGGAAAAGATTCAATCTCTTATAGATATGATGTTTCATACACATAATTTATCATTATGTTTACTAAATAATCAGTTAAAATAATATTTTTTACTTTGCAAGGACTGTATTTCTGCACTCTTATTCTTTCCTTAACCTGCACTCCTGTTCATTTTCCAGTACATCAAGTAAGAGAAACTCCAGATGTGCTACAGGTGCAAAGTACTGACCAAGATTTCAAAAGCTAAGTAGGGAAACTCAAGTAGGCTTTGCATATCAGGCATGGAGAGCTTATTACATATGCAGGTGGCACCTTGTGCAGGTCTATTGGTGCTTAGAAACCATCCTTTGTCTCAGGTAGGGGGAATGCTAAAGCCATAATGAATATTCACTCAGGTCTCAGCACAGCCTCAGAGAGCTGAAGACTGCCATTAATCTTGAGGAGCCCCCAAAATAATATTTGGCTGGGATTTATGAGAAGTCTTTGAGACTTGCCCATTGCTGGTCATAACCCTGAGACCTTGATTATTGTTAATGAAGCAAAGCCAAAGAAAACAATGCTGATGACTGAGCACTAATGCAGCTATTCCTATAGTGTCACAATCAAAACTTACAATGATTCAAATTTGCAAGTATATGAAGCAGACTTTTCTCAAAATGATAAATTCCCAAGGTCTCCTCCAATGAAATCTCTGATATTCTGGGAGAGCACAGGAAGGGAAATGGCCAGAAGGAATCGCTCTCTGAAGCTGCATTCTTAACTAATTTGTTCCGAATATCCTCCAGTCATACATGTGAGAAATGACATTGGAGGGTAAGGGGCAACAGTTCAGAGATATAACAAGTTGAAGGCATTTAAAGTACTTGCCAAGGAAAAGTGCTCATCTGATAAAAATTTAGACAGGAAGGATGCCAAAAACCAGGAGAGACACAACTGAGAAATGTGATGAGGTGATTGCTGTTCCAGCTGTCAGACTTGTCAATGGTGTGGAGATGCCAGATTTTAACTCAAATGCAATGTCAGCTCAAGTGCTGCCTCTATTTCCCTGCATGGTTTTCATTAAGAAAGCACAAAGCCTTGGTTCCAACAATAAATTTATTATTTGGGACTGGTTCAAGATGTAAATTTGTCAGTGGTCTGTCTCCTCATCAAAAACAGAATTGAAATAGTAGGAAAAGAATATAGTACGACACCTTCACCACCACTCTGCCAGGAAGGGCTCACAGGGCTCTGCGTGGATTGGCATTGGGAGCATTTTTCAAGACAATACATGAAAAGCAAAGTGGGAGTTGGACTGTCTTGAGGATTTTCTAAAATTTCCAGTTCCATCTTCAAGGTCCAACAAGGAAACAATGGTATGGAAAGTGGCAACTCCTCCATAGTTATGGAAAGTCAAGTCAGATCAGAACTCTGGCTAATAAATACTGGTCAGTAAAGGCCTGGATACACATGGAATGTAAGATTATGGGCAAATGTTTTATTATACTTTCTTGAAAGGTATGTGATGAATATATAAGCAGAAAGAATAAAAGAAAGAATAATAAAAAGCCATAGACGTGCATTCACCGCAAAAGAAATCATAATTATTTGACATGATGGAGGTTTTTGCCTACAGAGAGTGGTAGTAATGTCACAACAAATAAATTCATCAAATTAATATGATATAGGCCTCAAAGTTACAGAAAATCATATGCCATTTTTAATTGAATAAGTTTTGGGGTAATAGTCTTTCAATAGTGTGTAATCAAGATATGTAATTGCATAAAAAGTCAATAAAAAGATGATAGACATTTAGTATCATATACATATATATAGATATACATATGCATATATGCACATATGCATACTATCAGTTACTCTAGGGCCCTTTACATTTCCCCCATGTACTTCTATACTGTTTGGAATTCACTAATGTAAATATATAGCCTATCACTTTCATAACTCAGTAAGTTTCAAATTTTAAAAATAGAAAGAAAGAAGAGGAAAGGAAGGGAAGAAAGGAATAGAGGAATAAAGGAGGGAGTGAGGAAAAAGGAGAAGGAGAGGAAGGGAAGACAAATATGAAACAGCAGCAGCTGACTTACAAGAGAAAATACCAACATACTGAAATAGTTACAACCCTCTAGCTCTAAAACTGCAGTAACTAATTCAGTGTGGTATTGCTAGAAAAATAGGTAAATAAGTGAAGTATAACTATAATTTGAAGTACTATATGCATGTTCACAAATAATCTTGAATGCTACTACATATAAAAGTTGGGTTTCAGATGAAATATAACCTAGAATATGACAATAGCTCTGGTGAATTTTATTCACCAGGCTTGTGATGATTTTTCTAATGTTGAATTTGTCCAGTTTTGAGGCCATAAATAGAGATATGTCATTTCTCCTGTTGAAGTAGTTAATTGTACCTATAACCCTCAACAACTTTCACAGTTGATCTTACACTTGATCTTATCACTTTTTCTGAAGGCACTCACAAGGCATTAAAAAATCTATATTATAAAGGCATTAAAAAATCTATATTATAAACCATGGCCAAGATTTCTTAAATAGTATCATGAAAGTATTCATCATTAAGGAAATAACAATACATTATACTACACTAAAATTTAGAACTTCTGTTAAGATAATAAAACACTAACAGTACTGTCAGATGAAAATAACTGCAATTCAGAATCTCACCAATAGTGCGGATCTGTATATCACCAGATAAACAACCCAATACAAAAAACACAGATTGGAATGCTCTTCACAAAAGAAGATATTCAAATGCTCAAGAAATATCAGTGGTTGACTTCATCAGTTAACAGGGGAAATGCAAATCAAAATAGTGATATGTTTCCCGCTAAAATGAACCACTGCATTCAACTGAACTAGTCTCCCAAATACCAAATGGTGGTGATACCTCACATGTGAAACCAATAAAAATCTCAAATATAGTTTTGAGACCATAAGCTTATATAGACACTTTAACAAACTGATGGTTGATAACTACAAAAACTGAAAGATGTATGCACAGTGCATAAGTTAATACCATTCTTAGGTATTTGTCCATCAGGAGTGCATATGCCCTAATATACATGTAAATGGTCATAGTAACTTTACTATAGTTTAAAGCTGGAAACAAATCAAATGCCCATCAACATCACAATAAATTGATATACTGCAGTATATTCATTCAATATAATAGTCTACAAGAAGGAATAAAATTGCTAGATGCAGCAAAACATAAACATGATGCTTTCATAAATATGATGCTGAATAACAAAAGATAAAAGAAAAGTTATACAGAGCATGTTTCTAGCTCTATAAAGTTAAAAAGCAGGCTAACTACTCTACTGTGTTAAATATGAGGTAAATAGTAGATCAGGTGGAAAGGAGTAACGGTGATGCTATGAGGAAGGATATGGAGTTTGGAGTTTGAGGGCACTGTCTTATTTTATTTTATTCTATTTTATTGAATCACCGTGAGATAGTTACAAGCTTTCATGTTTGGGTTACAATCACACGATGATCAAACATCCATCCCTCCACCAGTGCACATTCCCCACCACCAATATCCTCAGTATACCCACCCTTTCCCACCATCCCCCTGCCTCTATGGCAGACAATATTACCCATACTCTCTCTCTCTACTTTTGGGCATTATAGCTTGCAACACAGACACTGAGAGGTCATCATGTTTGGTCCATTATCTACTTTCGGCACACATGTCCCATCCCGCCTGATTCCTCCGGCCATCATTTTCTTAGTGATCCCTTCTCTATTCCATCTGTCTTCTCCCCTCCGCTCATGAAGCAGGCTTCCAGCTATTGGGAAAGCCTCCTGGCCCTTGTACCTACTGTCCTTGGCTATCAGCCTCATGTGATGTTATTCTATACTTTTAGGGCATTATCAATCTATTGCTTATTACAGGTCTGTTCAGCTCATGAAAGTTTACTGAACTGCTCAGGAGTAATTTTCCCAATAGTAACTATATGTTACTACTTGTTAAAAGTAAGAACTGACAGTATATTTAGTGACCTACTAGACCTATATTGCAAGAAAATAAGTTGAGAGTTTACCTAAGGCTTTTACTTGCCTGAACTAATATTGTCATGTTATAAACTAAAATGAAAGCATAAAAAAGAAAACATTGACAAAGAGAAGGATAGGGTAATTGATATAGGAGAATTTCTGTTGAAACTAGAGATTTAAGAAGCCCAGGAAGAAACACCTTATTTAGAAATATATAAAGAAACATGGGAGGTTCATGAGACAAATTCTTGAATCAATGGAGTTGCAGAGGTGATATTTGGGGTCATGAAAATAGGTGAATCACCAGAGTATTACACAGCAAGAAGTATTTAATGGCTGGTAACTTGCAAATATTAGATAAATATTATATATAGTTCAGCTCATTTAAGCAAAAACCCTATGACCATTTTTCTTATGTTCCCAACAGTTAACTTACAAAAAGTGGAATTAAAAAAGAAAAATATTTCTTTTCTTTAATCTTACTGCATACCTATTTTTTTCTTATGTTCCTAATAGTTAACGTGACCTTACAAAAAAGTGGAATTTAAAAAGAAAAGTAGTTATTTTCTTTATTCCTACTACATAAAGAATCGTGAGGATAAAACCAATCTAAATCCTATTTCGATGTTTATATTCTCTATAAATTTCCATTTCTTTTCAATGCTGATGCACTTATCCAGTAACCTTCATAAAAATGCCACAGGTGGAAGAGAGAGGGAGTTTTTCTAGTTATAGGAGTATAAATCTTGGATTAAAATCATTTCTAATGGCTGAAGAGATAGTACAGGGGTTAAGCTTTGCTATGCTACTGGCCTTGCATGTGGCCAGCCCTGATTCAAATACTCCCCACGGCATCACATGTGGTCCCCCAAGCACTTCCAGGACTGGTCTCTGAGCACAGAGCCAGAATTAACCCCTGAGCACTGCCAGGTATGGTCACCAAACCCCAAAATAATAAATTAAACATTTAACTAAATATCTATAACTCCATAACAACAAGATATATGCATATCCTTAAAGATGACCTAAACTAGGGCTGAAGAACTAGTATGGGGGCAAGACACTTGCATGCCACCAACTCAGGTTCATTCCCGGGCACTCCAAATAATCCCCAAACTTTGCCAGGAATAATTATTGGGCACAGAGCCAGAGCAAGCCCTGTGCACCACTGGGAGTGGTCTTCAAACACACAACATTAAATATGGTTTAAAATGAACCAGCCTAAGCCAAAATTCTGGGTTAAGCTGGTGCTATAAGAGTCCTGCTGACTCATCTCTTCAAGAATAAACCAAATATACAGCTACATATTAAGGAAATTCTTTAATTAAAATCCTGAAACTGAGCAGCACATACACAATAAGTGAATAATAAAATGCCCATAGTGAAACTGGGGAGAGAAACTGAGGCACACTCTCAGCACCAACCCTACATGCAATCAGACATGAAATCCAAATCCCAATTCCCAAATTTTTGGTGAGTTGTGAAGGGTTTGGACCCAACCTTTTGTACTCTAACTTTTTAAACTTCCATCTAACCTACAGATCAGTCTCCCTAATCATCTAGCCCTAAAAGCAAAGCTTTTAGAGACCACAGAAAACAAAAATCTCTTGGTGGAACTTTGAGGACTCCCTGTCCCCAGTCTCTGTCTCTGTCTCTGTCTCTGTCTCTTTCTCTGTCTCTCTCTGTCTCTCTCTCTCTTTCTCACACACACACATGCGCGCGCGCGCACACACACACACACACACACACACGGTTCAACATAGAGCTAGTGAAGAGAAATTGCCATATTTCATCCTTTCCCTAGAAGCAGCCTATTTGATACTTAGCTAGCTGCTACCTAAGGACCCAGCTTCCAATTAACCTACGTCTAGGAACAATCAGAGGTACTGGTTAAGTCTTGCACATACTCAACTACTAGAACCACTGAGATTAGAGAAGAGGGCTTGCATAATCACAATTTTAGAGAAATGATTAAGATCTTGGGCTAGATTTAACTCCTACAAAAGATCTTTTTTTTTTAGATTGGGAGTGATAGTATTTTAACTCAAGACACATAAACCCATACAATGAATCAAGAAAAATAAATAAGATTAATTTTCAAACATAAGAAACAAGGCGGACTGGAGCGATAGCACAGTGGGTAGGGCATTTGCCTTGCACAAGGCCGACCTGGGTTTGATTCCTCCATCCCTCTTGGAGAGCCCAGCAAGCTACCTAGAGTATCCCACCCGCACAGTAGAGCCTGTAAAGCTACCTGTGACATATTCAATATGCCCAAAACAGTAACAAGAATTCTCACAATGGAGACATTATTGTGCCCACTCGAACAAATCGATGAACAATGGGAGGACAATGATACAGTGAAGAAACAAGGCAAAACTTTAGAAGAGGGTTTTATGAAGTGGAAATGTAATATGCAGCAAGTGAATTCAAAATGTTTTTAAAAATGGTCACAAATGAGAGTACTTGATGCAATGAGCAAAGTACAAACACCTATGAAGAGACAGAAAATATAAGCAAGCACCATTAGGAATTATAATTGCTTACTAGGAAAATCTTCACTTTTTAAGAACATGTTCTTAGCCTTGAACTTCATTGATCTTCAAAGCCAAACATTCCTTTGGGATACTGTTTCTGAATTTTCTATTCTTACTACCTTTTCCCTGGAAATAAATTACTGAGTCACCAGTCTAGACACTGGGCTGTGAGAGTTGCTTGTATTCTTATTTAGCTTCCATTTCTTGGCATAGACCTTCCACTCTATAACCAAATAGAGTCATGGAGACCAAGACTCCACTATTCTGATTTTTGGGGTTGATTTTTTTGTTTCACTGGGGCATTTGTCCACCCCTTAAGAAGGAGTTGGGTAGAGGAAGAAGCTTCCAAATCACAGCTACATTTACCATGAAACTATCCTCTACAACTTGAGGCTGGAGGGGAAAAAATGTTGTCAGGTTTCACCATTTGGTAAGATACTAAATTTCTTTACTGGGAACTAAATATGAGGGAGCCTCAGTTTCTTGGCCACGAGTGCTCAGGTATATTTTCCACCCATCTAAGCAGAGGAGGGAAAGGAGTGAATGGATCATGATTCACCTATCACAGCATCTCATTATCCCTTTTGTGCTTCCAGTGGATTTCCCTGAATAAATATTTCTTTGCTTGTCTTATTCCTCTAAGGTATTATCTAGAGACATTAAATAATTATCCACACCCCTCCCCACTTTCCGCCCCCATAATCATGAGCAGTTATGCCTATTTCACTGGAGAACAACTCATGATACTGTTAACACTACTCTTCTATAAGCGGATCTCTCTATCTTTTAAATTATATTATACCTCCCACTAGTTTGAAGTCTCATGATGTATGATGATGAACAAAGATAATTTTTGCTAGGTACTAGTTTTCTGTATATAATAAACATCTCAGTTAAATGACCCCTTTGCATCTTCTGTGTATTTCTTACATTCTACGAGAGGTTAACTTTAGGTTTTCCAAATATTTGCCTTACTTACTAGATAGCCATGTAGGAGGCATATACCTGAAAATGAAAAGTAGTAAAAGCAACTTCACTGTCTAATTACAAGCATTGTGCTGAATCATCCTGAAATGGAAAAGTTTTTTTTTCCCTCCCTTTATGGTGACTACCTTTCCTGTTGTTTTTTTTTTTTTTTTTTTTGCAGGTTCATAAGTTTCTCTAAGACTCTTTTAGAGGGGAAAAAATACACAAAGGCAAAAAAAAATCCCAATCTCCACCATTCAAAAGCATACAATATAGCTTAAATAAAATAGAAATATCCTCTAATACTCCACACAAAGGGTCAACAACCACTAGTAGAAAACTAGCTTCAAAGCTTGCCAGCCAGTGATTAAAAGGCATTTGCTATGAAACACTCTCTTTGTTTCAAATAAAAGAGATGAAAAAGGAAATTAAATTCTTGAAGGAATAAATTTTGACTGAAGTGAGAAATCACACTAAGAAGCTAATTTAAGGGAGATGAAATTAATTTTGGTGACATCTATTCTATTTAGCAAAAATGGTGACAAAACATATAGTGGCTCTGTTAGCCAGAGATAAGAGGCGAGTAATTTAAGGCTGGGTACAGCTACAGTCTATGGCGATTTAATCCTGCTGCTACACATCCCTTGTGACCCATCATTAAAGGTTTAAAGTAAAACTGACAATTATTATTAGCTAGTAATTGGATTTTGGAGATTCAGTATAAAGTTAGGATAATTTAAATGACTGTTGACATTGGAAAGATTATGTAAACGCTCTGAATCAGCTGAATTTATCAATTTATTTAGTCTTATAAAGCTGAGCATGTTCACAGCACCAGAAAACCAGAACAAGGGATAGTGACTTTTCCTGGAAGTGTGCTCAAGAGGCTCACAAACCCTTGGACTTATATTTTCTGAAGATAGCACCCAAACTTGCATGCCAAATTTTCATCAGGAAAGAAAGTTGGCATCAAACAATCAGCTCAGAACCTTGCAGACGTTAATGCTCTACAGAAGACTGAGTTGAGCCATACTTCCGTTATTTAAGACATCTCAGGAGAAAAATAAAATTGTCATAGGTCCATATTTTATGATATAGATTTTTAATTATGAAGGTTGAAATTTGGAAACCAAAGATGGAATAAAAACACAACCATTATTATAGATTTACAGCACTGTCCTCTGGCCAGTATGATTCCTATAAGACTACATTTCATAAATACAGATTTTAAAAAAACCTCTGGGGGCTGGAGTGATAGCACAGCGAGTAGGGCATTTGCCTTGCATGTGGCTGACCCAGGTTCGATTCCTGGCATCCCATATGGTCCCCTGAGCACAGCCAGTAGTAATTTCTGAGTGCAAAGCCAGGAGTAATCCCTGTGCATCGCCAGATTTGACCCAAAAAGAAAAGAAAAAAAAAAAAACAAAACTCTGCCAACTCCTTTTCCCAATCATTAAACTTCAGATAAAATTGGATTATTTAGGGACATGCATTGCAAAACTAGTTCTGCTAAGAATGTAACTATTAAAATCAGTAACGATGTGTCTTTACCAACTGCTATGATAAATATTCCATTTAAGAGCTTTCTTAAGGGAAAGGTTTAATTTTACTCTGAAAGTTATAGCCACATATTTATTGCCCATATTCATGATACAATCAAAAAATCGTTTTAAATTAGTATGATCTCACATTGTTACATTCTAGAACAGAAGATACCATGTATTTTTCTCTCTGAAAAGGTGATTTTCTACCTTAAGATACTTGTATTCTTTTAAGTTTAGTGACTTCACTTCTTTCTGTTTGTTTTGGGGCAACACCCAGCAGTGGTCATGGCTTACTCCTGGCACTGTGCTCAGGGATCACTCATGCCAAGGCTCTGAGGACCACTATGGGGTGCCAGGGATAGAATCCAGGTTGACGACATGCAAGGCAAGCATCCTACCCACCGGACTATTGCTTCAGCCCTGACTTCACTTCTTAAAATCTATTATAAGAGACTGGATTCAGTAATGTGCATTACTATCTATTAGAACATCAAAACTTAAACATGTATAGATATGAACAATAAATAGATAAATGTGGTACATCCCTCTAAAGAACACCCTATTTAAGTTTTGACACATAAGCTAGGTTATGAAAGCCAAGCTAGAGTGCAGGGCATTATTCACTGAAAATGATTAAGAAACTTGTGCTTGTTATTTAGTTATTATCTCTTAGCTAAAATCTGTATTTCAATAAGTGTCCTATGTTTGGTAATATGCTGGACGTGAGGATCATAATTTTTTTCTCCTTTCCCAAGAGATACGTTAAGTTCTATCCAGAGAGGGCACTGAAGCGAGAATGCAAGGCTGTATGAAGGGAAGGAGACATGGTTCTTCCATTTTCCGCATGGTCCCAAACACCAGTCTCATTGTCCTTCCCTCGCTGACACTAGGACTAATTACACAGACCCTCAGAGGTCTGGATCTGATTTCTGCAGTTCCTTTCTGAAATTTCTAGATTCACATAACTGCACAGTTTGCTCATTCCTCTAGAGGGTGGAAGAGCTGCTGCTTCCAGGTATTCTCTCTTATTAATGCTCTTTGTATTTTAGTCCTCCCCTTCCCCACTTAAACGTTGAAATCCTTACTGCTAGAACTTAGAATACATTTTGTTGGAGGTAGATCCTTTAAAGAAATAATTGAGGTAAAATGAGGTCACATGGTTAGGTCCTCATACAATATGGTTGGTTTCCTTATAAGAAGAGGTTAGGATTCAAACATAGAGACCAAGAGAGGGCTGTGTGAGAACACAGCTAGTAGGTGACAAGCAACAAGACAAAGGGAGACTGCTCAAGAACAGACGACTGGTTGAAGAAACTATGGTACATCTACACAATGAAGTACTATGCAGCTGTGAGGAAAGATGAAGTCAAGAAATTTGCTTATAAGTGACTGGACCTGGAGAGTATCATACTAAGTGAAATTAGTCAGAAAGAAAGAACACACATAGAATGACTTCACTCATTTGTGGAATATAAAATAACATGAACTAACACCATAGGACAGTAGAAACAGGGCCATGAAGATTGCTCCATGGCTGGAAGGCTGCCTCATGAGCTGGGGAAGAACTGGTCACTAAGTCAATGATAGTTGGAGGGACTGCTCAGGATGGGAGACGTATGCTGAAAGTAGATAAAGGACCAAACATGATGGCCTCTTAATATCTATATTGCAAACCATAATGTCCAAAAGTAGAGAGAGAAGGAAGGAAATTGTCTGCATGAAGGCAGTGGGTGGGTTTGGGTGGGTATAGTGGGAGGGATACTGGGGATATTGATGGTGGAAAATGTACACTGGTGGAGGGATGAGTGTTCGTTAGTCATTTTATGACTAAAATTCAATTGTGAAAACATTGTAGCTGTATATCATGGTGATTCAATTTAAAAAAGGACAAAGGGAAACCCACTACTGACATCTTTTTGTTATGATTGAGTATTCTTTTTTCATATTTCTTTTTTTAAAAAATTATTCTTTTATTGAATCACCATGTGGAAAGTTATAAAGCTTTCAGGTTTAAGTCTCAGTTATACAATGCTCGAACACCCATCCCTTCACCAGTGCACATATTCCACCACCAAGAATCACAGTATACCTCCCCCCACCACCCCACCTCCCCAGCCCCCTACCCCTCCTGTGTATCTGATAATTTTCACTTTACTTTCACTTTACTTTGATTACATTCAATATTTCAACAAAAAACTCACTATTATTGTTTGGAGTTTCTCCCCTCTAAAGTCAGACCTGCTGAAAAGGAAGCATTTGATAATTTGTTTTCCATTGCTGAGAATGAAGAGATATGAGGTCAAGCAGCCGCACTAATGGCCACATGGTTTTGGATTTCTGAATTTTAGTAACTAAGTCCAGAGAAATATCTGCCAGAAATTGCATCATTGCAAGCTTGTACCTCTCAGCTACTTTATATTTCACATATGAGTGCAATCTTTCTATGTCTGTCTCTTTCTTTCTGACTCATTTCACTCAACATGATACTTTCCATGTTGATACACTTATATGCAAATTTCATGACTTCATGTTTTCTGACAGCTACATAGTATTCCATTGTGTAGATGTACCAGAGTTTCTTTAATCAGTCATCTGTTTTGGGGCACTCTGGTTTTTTCCAGATTGTGGCTATTGTAAACAGTGCTGCAATGCACATAGAAATGCAGATGTCATTTCTACTATACCTTTTTGCCTCTTTGGGATATATTCCCAGGAGTGGTATCGCTGGGTCAAATGGAAGCTCACTTTCTAAATTTTTGAGAATTGTCCATATTGTTTTCCAAAAGGGCTGAACCAGTCGGCATTCCCACCAGCAGTGAAGGAGAGTCTCTTTTTCCCAACATCCACGCCAACAGTGGTTGCTTTTGTTTTTTGGGATGTGGGCCAGTCTCTATGGTGTGAGATGATACCTCATTGTTGTTTTGATCTGCATCTCCCTGATGATTACCACTAGTGACACCTTGACCTTAAACCTCTAGGAAAAATGGTTTCTGTTCGTTAAGTGGCCCAGTGTGCAATATTACCAACAGCTTTACCAACATATCAGATTATTTATCTCTTGCAAAGAAACTAGTATGCAGTTATCCTGGAATAGTCCTAAGAGATAAAGATGGGAGACCTGGATTGTTTGTGATAAATGATTACCCTTACTTTGACATAGACAGCTGTATTAAGAATGATCAAATTGGAGATCTGGTTGTGATTCAAGTTTTAGAGTACATGAGTTGCAAATGTGAGGCACTGGTATTTGATCAAGCACTACTTGACTCTCAAGCTCCAGCAGGTATAACAGACCAAGACCATGAGTACAGCAATAACAACAGAAGATTCATCAAATCATCATTGTTACTGACTGTGTGTATTGTGTCACAGGTCTCGGGGAAAACCAAATGGCTCCTGTACTTAACCATTAATGCAGTGAAAATGGCTGCACAGATGTGGAGAGTGGCAACTCCTAGATACACTAGAGTATCTGCAAAAAAGAAAAGGGCACTAAGGTCTTAAAATTTCAGCTTAAGTCAAAAAGAGAAAAAAATAACTCCTCTGCCAGTTCCTAATGAATATTTTATTGAGAAGTTCATATGCCAACAGCTGCAGATGTTCCTGGTGACCTCAAAGTCTTGATATTATAGAAGTGATAACATAAAAGTTGGCCATTTGGGAGCTTAAGATTGCAAAATAGAGACAAAGACATTGCCCATTGCTCAGGAGGTGGAAATTTGTCTAGATTGAAATTGTCAACAGCATTTAAAAAGTCTAAAATGAGTCAAAAGCGACCAGGAAAAGATGTTTATCTGAAATGTTTGTATTCTAGAGCTCTTAGCTCAAAGATACTAAGGTGCCATAGGTTAGGATTCTTTTGCTATGTATTTTTCAGACAAGTGGTAATATGAGATATTATGGCAAATAGATGAACTTGAAGGGAATAAAGTTGCAGTTGGAAAGATGACCCAGGAGAAAAAGGACAAATGAATCATCTTTAGTTCAACTTTCCAGTGGTTACATTCTGTCATGAATTCACACAGATCCACTATTCATTCTCTAAACTGGGAACACATCTCTATTTCAGTGCGTTTTTCTTAGTCCTTGGGTAAACTGTTGGTATGGACTGAGTAATAAGTCATTCAAATGTCTCATTTGTTTACTCATACCTTATACATGCCTTTCTTAACATACCATGTCTCTTGACTCTGTAGTATCATAATAACAATCTCCCTTCTTGGAATACACTTCTTTGCCATCATAACGTAGAGATAATTCCTATCCCTGTTGTAAGACTAGTAATACATAACAATTCTCCAAGAATTTCTTACTGCCTTTTATTTATTCTACTCCCAAGTCCAAGGTATTTTCCTCAGGTATAGTTTATGACCCTCTTCATCCAAATTCTTATACACAAGTGAATTCTCTGTTTCAAATTCTTTTCTTCCATGCCACTGTGAAATTGTTAAGAGCAGGAAATGCTCATGTTTATCTGTACTCCCATTCAGCAGACTGCAGGTAATTGTGCTTAATAAGTCTTCGCTGCTAGAGAGATAAGAGGTTAAGACACTTGGCTTGCATGGACTCAACCCTGGTTCAAATACCCAGCACCACAGATCACTGGAGCCAGAGGTATAGAACAAAGATTAAGACATTTGACTTGTGTGCTGCCAACCAGGTTTGTTCTCCAGTATCCTGAATATGATTCCTCAGCACCACCAAGAATGATTCATGAGCACAGAGCAAGGACTAGCCCTCAGAAATTCCAGGTGTGACCCACTTCCCACCTACACCAAATAAATTTTTACTAATAATTTGAGTCAGACAGGGCCCAAGAGATATTACAAAGGTTAAGACTTAGAATAGAGCTTGGCTGTGACTTGGTTTATTTCAAGTCCTGATATCACATATGGTCCCGGAGTACTGCCAGGTATGACCCCTGAGCACCTCTGGGTTTGGTCCCTGAGCATCAAAGGTGTGGCTGTCCCAAATTCTATACAGCAACAAAAAAGAACTTTGTGCCAGTTTACCCAAGGTACTTTGTTCAAGACTTCTGACAGATTGGATGGAGGAAAGATTCACACAACTACTATATGAAAACAGAAAATTAACTTATTTTATATTTCCTTTTTTTTGTGAAAGAAGGGAAAAGGTAGGGAAAATATTCCCTACCATTTACCTAAACATTTATATAATCTAAATCTATTCCATCTCTGAAAGTTGTTAAAATTGAACAACTCAATATAATATTGCTATAAATAATAATATACTTGCTTTTCAGAGCACTGATTATGTGTTTATATTTGCCAAACATTGGGTAAGTTCTGAGGACACAACTGTGAACAATTTGGAATTCAGTCCTTGTGAGGATCACATTCTTGTTGGGAAAAGGGTGACAAATAAGTAGGTGAACACATAGACAAGGCCATTTCATGTTAGAGGCAAACAGGTTTATTCATGTCTGTGACAGAATAAAACTGTGATGTAGTAGAGAGTAAATGTAGTAGAGAGTATAGAGTAAAAATATTCAGATTCATTTCTTCCCAGACTCAGTTTTGCTCCATTGAACTCCATCACCCCTCCTCTGACATCCAGTAATTTTTACAGGGTCTTCACTCATATACTCAAATACTCTACAGCTTGCAATAAAAGCCATATTTCTTTGCCCTGGATGAAGTAAATTATAAAGCTACCCTGTCATCACCCTGAATCCTGTTACCAATCCACCTGCTGGTGTAGGAGAGTCCATCTTCCCTGTCCTGGACAGCTGAGGCCCCACAAGATCCTGGTGGTAACCAAAGTATCCCCATAAACTTCAGCAGCAGGAAGAGGCCCTTTCAGAATGATAGCCTTGTCATATGATTTACTTCCATTTCTTTTTCCTGCACTGCCAACAAAATCCATAAGTCTCACTTGCATCTCATTTCTCTGTTCTCTGCTGTTTTCCCTGGGGAGGCATCCAGCCCATTATTACAGCAACATTTCCACTGCAGTCCCGGGTTTTCTGGTTCCAGTCGCTAGAGCTCTTTCATGAGGTACTTGTGATAGAGAGATGGGCTGACAGAAGAGTACAGTCCCTATGCATGAGACTTCTTTAGGCTGCACTCAAACTGAGGCAGGCTGACTGAGGTATAATGGACTAACAACAAATCAATCTTAAGAGATTCTTTAAGGGATCCTAAGCAAATAATTTGCCAGCTTTATGTTTTTGTGGCTCTATGTGCTGCCCCAGCTGGATGGAAGGAATGAGACACTTGTAAGGATTATTGAGTGGAGCATTTTCACAGGGAACAGCAGGAAATGATCTAGCAACTGCACTGGTATTTCCCTTATCCTCATCAACTGAAATATTCAGGCTTTGTTTACTAATCCTATTCATAAAAAAATTCATATGAAACACTAAAAAAAGTATCAATTCAAGTATCCTAATTCTGGGGGGTCTAAGAGAACAGTGAGTAAGGCACTTGTCTTGCAGGCTGCAGACCTGGGTTCGATCCCTGACATCCCTTATGGTCTTCTCAATGAGTCAGGAGTGTTCTGAGTACTACCAGGTGTGACACCCAAATTAAAACAAACAAAAATGATTGTAATTATTAGTTTAGGTCTAGGAGACATCATTATTACCCGCTAGTGTAAGTTATATAGAGATCATGTAGGACTCTTGAAGACAAAATCCCAGTGAATTCTCCTTCAAAAGGCCTACTTCCTGTTAGTGCTGGAGTTTCTGCAGACAAGAGCCCAGGTGTGGACCATACTGAGTGTAGACAAAAACACCAGCGAGGTCCCCAAGCCTGGACTTTTATAAATAGTTTGGTAAGAATTTTGCCACTTTTGGTTTACCATCTTCCTTTCCTTTTAGGGATTTGATTTCACAAACTTTGCATCAAAACATGTTTGTGTTTCTACTATTAAGGCATGCTGCCTTGGGAAAGAAAGCTGTTACATAGTATGTGTAATGTCTGTACCTCATGTGAATTACTCTGGAGGCAACATACTAACAAATTGGTGGTGATATGTTGGGACTCACAGCCTGCTTTTCAACTAAAAAATGAGCTATGTAAATACAGAACTGATATTTCAGTTAAGTTCATGATCAATAAAAGTCACCAAGGCACTATACAGAGAGTCAGTATAGAGTTTCCATTCTGCAGGCTCTTGTTTCTGAGTGCCTCTGAGTCCCACATTGTTTACACATTGTTTCTCTATATATTCCATGAGCACCTCAAGTGTCTTTCCAGAATAAGTAGCTGTTTTTTTCCCACAATGTGGGTACAAATTAATGCTTACTATAAGTTTAATATTTTATATTAATTAAGATTTAGATTATTTCAAGCATATATTCATTCTGGACTGGAGCGATAGCACAGTGATAGGGCGTTTGCCTTGTACGCGGATGACCCAGGTTCGATTCCTCCACCCCTCTTGGAGAGCTAGACAGGCTACCGAGAGTATCTTGCCCGCACGGCAGAGCCTGGCAAGCTACCTGTGGCGTATTCAATGTGCCAAAAACAGTAACAACAAGTCTCAAGACCACACTACTGGTGCCCGCTCGAGCAAATCAATGAGCAACGGATTCATTCTATTCTCAGAAGTGTGAGTTCTGATCATTTTATAAATGAATAGATAAAGGCTTCGAATTTTTAAACATCATTCCAAGACAATATAGGTAAAATGGTCAGAACTGGTATACAAATACAATCTTTAGTGCCATGGAATGGATTATCCTCTATAATTCCTTTCTCTAAAAGTAAACATTAAATATGTACCTTTCCCAATGGAAGAAAGGAGAAGAAAAGCAAATGGAAAACGTATTTAGAACAGATGTAAAAACTTTTCCCTGGATTCTTAGCAACTGTGACAAGAATCACAGAAACATTCATAGAACTTCATTGTGACTGATAATCTGCCATTTTGTGCATTTATTACTAAGGAATGTGTACAACATGATTTTTTAACTCTGGCCCATATAGGAATCACTAGAAGAATTGACAAAATTACTGAAGCTAAGAAGATTCTGGTTTCATTAATAAAGGGAAAATATCCTCAAATGTGATTTTGGACTAAATACATTACAATACCACTTCAAATATTCATGATCAAGTTCTAAACATACTCATTCAAAACCTCTGGGTGTGGAGTTAAGTGAGCTGTGTTTAAGACCACTGCATTCAGTATAGGATTCCATTGCGTCTTGAAAGTCTCCAAGCATGGACAGAGGATACAACTTGGATGATATTGATTTGTTTAAAGCTTTTCTAGCTGTCCTATAGAATAGTAATGTTTGATGAACTTATAGAAAGACAAGAAAGACAAATCTCAAAGAGAAAATTCATACTAAAACATAGTAATTAAGGGACAAAAGGACCCTAAGGCTTTAACACATCAGATTTCATGCATGTGTTCTAGCTCCCTTGGAAGGAAATAGAATATCCAGGGGGAAAAATCACACCTTTACTACCTGTGTTTAACTCTGTGCTTGTTATGCAGTGGGTAACTAGTCAATGAGCAACAATGACTAGCAATTTCTGACTGTTTACAATGGAAACAATTTTAAGTTAAACCTTTGGAAATTAGACTACTAGGGTTGGAGTGAGGGGTTGGGGAGTGGTGAGGGAGCAGCCAAGGAACAGGAGAGGCTAGTCAGGGTAGCACTGTAGCACTGTCCTCTCATTGTTCATCAATTTGCTCCAGCGGGCACCAGTAATGTCTCCATTGTGAGACTTCTTGTTACTGTTTTTGGCATATCGAATACACTACGGGTAGCTTGCCAGGTTCTGCCATGTGGGGAGGATATTCTCGGTAGCTTGCTGGGCTCTCTAAGAGGGATGGAAGAATCCAACCCGGGTTGGCCGCATGCAAGGCAAACACCCTACCTGCTCCAGTTGGAGTAACAGGGTGAAAACAAAAAGCATATAAGTTTCAAGCACCTCTTTCTGTTGTCCACACCTGAAGACGCATAAGATTTGAAGAAACATTATCAGCAACAATTTCCTATCCCAATTCCTACCTTCACTCAACCACACACTTTGAAGGGACACCAATGCACATAAAGTCTTTATTACACAGCATAAAATCCATTTAACGCTTCTCTGGATGCACTAATTAGGTTTTGTGTTTGGGGTGGAGCAATAGAGAATGGACGGCAAAATTCTGGGCTTATTAGCCCTCCATGCTTCACTTTAGGATTTCATCATGAGGTATTAAATCCTACCTCCATTATCAGTCCATTTTGATGGAGGAAGTTGGAGTCAAAAAATAATAAACACTAGCAACAGGCTATCAATCCATGGGGGCTTACCTCCAGTCCACAAATTTCCCCATTTCCATTAATCAACATCTCCAGGAACATTAAAGTTCCTTTGGAAAATCCAAAGCACTTGGCAAGGAGGATTTGATTTCTAGCCAGCCCTTATTTGGTGTTGTGTGAGGAGATCTGTTAAGCCTCATGCAATTAGCAGGCAAAGATGAGCTCTGAGCAGAGGGTATTTTTTAGTTCACTGAATCATACTGAATCTGAATCTATTTACCAAAAGGAATAAGAAATGTGCATCTGGCTAGGCTCATAGAAGGCGTTTGAGAAAACATTCACATTTTGCTGACCTCTTATTGCTAGTTTTTGTTGACATTTGGAATTCACAATCAGAAGAGTGCAGGCTAAGTCTCAACCAGGTTAGTGGGTTGAGGAAAATGGTCTACTGGTAGCTATGCGTTAAACAACAAATGTACGTTAACACAAGTTGAGGCTCTAATAAAGCACCTACTAACAAAACCTTCTTTATAAAACTGAACTGCAATCCTAGAACCAAACTTTCTGTGCTTCCTGAACATCTTATGTGTGTCAACACATCAGTGGTCTGAGAGCTCTCTAAGCCATATCTAATATAAAATAGCTGAGGATATTCCTTAAAGATAATTACCCAACTGATAAAGACCTACATTTTTTGAAGGGGTGACACATCCAACTATGCTTGGAGTTTACTCCTGGTTCTGCACTCAGGGATTACTTCTTGCATGGATTAGGAGATCAACGAGATGGGGTACGAGGGATGGAACCTGAGTCAGAAGCTTGCAACATAAACATCATACCTGCTGTTCTATCTTTCCTTCTCTAAGTTCTGCTTTACTTCTATCCAAAATATAGAGCTCACAGTTCCACATATCTCATCTATCCCCAGTATGAATACCTGGACATAAAAATGCCATGTCATATTTATTCCATCATCCATAGCAATAGTATGGCCAAATCGATAAACAAATGCAATTTGACAAAAAATAAAAATCAATATTTTTTTTCTGTTCATAAACTATTGAAAACTACTTTTTTACTCATGTAAATGTTTCTATGTAACTAAAAATAAATAGCGTAGTCTTATGTGATTAAGTAGTATTGGAAATTTTAAAAAGTATTACATATCAATACAGTCTTATGTCAAAGATTTATTGTAATGTCAAGATTTGAAGTAAACTCCAACAACCCACCTTTGTCTTGAAGTGTGGGGTGGCTCCTCTCCATGGGTCCTTAGATTGCAAACATACACCTAACAGTGAGGCCAATTTTTAAAATTAAATTGCTGGGTTTTTGGAAAGCACTATGGGTGAGTGAAAACAAGCTATGAGCCAAGTGAAATGGTCTAGAAAATGATGCATTTCTCTCTGGCTGGTTAGAGAAGTTCCAGATTGAGAAACTCTTGCCTTCTTCCCTCACTACAACATGTTGCTTACGTAGCCAATAAAGTGTCCACATCCTTCCATGGCATATTGACTCTATAGTATTTACTTATACCATTTGCAGATATAACTTTTTTTTTTTTGTGGGCACACCTGGTGGTGCTTAAGGACTTACTTCTGCCAGGGCTCCTGGGGTGGGAGAATCATATGGGATGCCGGGGATCAAACCCAAGTCAGCCACATGCAAGGCAAGCACCCTACCTGCTGTACTATTACTCTGGCCCTCACTTTTTAAATAAAAATGCAGATGTTATTTGTTCACACTTCTGTGAACTTGTTGCAAATGCTGAATTTGTAAATTCTAAACCATTGCTCCTAAGGGAGATACATGATTTTTGTGGGCTAATCAATGCATAAATTTGATTTATAAAAGCCATGTAAAGACATATAATTTAATAGTTATTGTTGAGTCATTAACATGGAATTCACAGAGGAGAGCATAATAATCATGCCTGAAACAAAGGTTTCTAACACATACTCTTTCTCCATAAGATGCATCACAAACTATATGTGTTTAGGACAACTAGACAGCACTTTGGCACTATATTTAGAAGCCATTTAAAACACCAAAATCATCAACTAAAGCACAAAAAGTCAAAATCATAGCACTAAGCAGAACATGAAAAGGACTTTGTTGTTTTAGTTTGTGAGCTGGAACCAGAAGTCAAAGATTATGGTTTTATTTGACCTCAGAGGAGAACACGGATGTGGGGAAGTTCAAAAATGCTTTTGCTTTGTGCTTGTCTGTGAAAGACTATGAGAGCAGATCAGAGTCTTACAATCACTGATTCTGGGATTGCAAGCAAATTCCAGTGAGTAGGCAAATTAATATAGAATCCAGGAATCATGTGATCCAATTGTCCCTTACTTATACTGAGAGTGATGGGAAAAAAATGGGAAATTACTAGACTTGAAATGTCAAAACTAAAACCCTGAACTCAAAGTGGAAGACTTGGTAATGAGTTCTATATAGTTAAGAAAAGCTTAAAGGAAAGCTAAGGACAGAACTTGACTATTCTTGATGATAATGAAATGTGACTCTAGCACCAGACACCTAGGGAATGCTGAAAATGTTCAAGGTCATAATTCTGGCCTAAGAAAATCACAACTCAGCTTCATATCTTAAAATTAACAGTTTCAACCCAAGTTCTGCTTTTGTAAGGATAATTTTTCATACCATGAAAAAATAAGGAAAAGGAAAGATGGTAATGAAACAAGTCTTCTTTCAAGAACTAGAAATAGGGGCTAGAGAGAAAGTACAACAGGTAGGGCACTTACTTTGCATACAGAAGACTCAGGTTTGATCCCCAGCACCATATATAGTTGTTTGAGCCCACCATAAGTGATTCCTCAATGTAGAGGTAGGAGTAAGTTCTAAGCACTGTTGTATGTGTCCACCAGCAAAAATAATAAATAAAATAAAAATAGAGTAGAAACAAGTTTCTTAAAAATGGGGAGGTAGAAATGATAGACTAGTTATATCAGATCATTAGTTTCATATGCTTATAATTTTGGGTCCATATCCAGTTGTGCTCAGGGATCACTGCTGGTGTAGTGTAGGAGACCGTATGTATGTGGTCTGGGGTCAGAACTCAGGTCTGCCACATGCAAAGTAATTGCCATTGTATTATCTCTCTGGGGCCCACAGATCACCCATTTTTATTTCAAATTTTCATCACAACTGATCTCTCTATGTGTGTATATGGGCATACATTCACATACATATGCCATGATGCAAGTGTCTTTCATGATTATTGTCATAGCAGTGGGGAAGCTTGAGCTCATTCAAGGTCTTTATCTTTAACAATGTACTTTTTTGGGGTGGGGGTAAGTTGGCTTATCCTTAGCATGTTTTTTTGGTCTCCATAATATACCTTTGAGCACCACAGAATGTGTTTGGTAGCTTTAGTAAAAACTGGGAAAGCGGCCTTGCTATTTTCCAGAACAGAAGCCAGATTCATGCCCAAATCTTAAGATTGAAATCTAATTTGGATATTGTTCCTTATTTAAGATGACATCATTATCAAAGTGGACGGAAACTAGATGGCTATTTGGATAGGGATGCCATGCAAGGTAGTGGACACTCACACACTTCCTTGACCCCTCTGCCAACACCCAAAGGAAAAAGAGAAATAATGTAAGTTTGTCAGGTGAGAAGCCTTTTACCCAGTGCAGTGCTTGCATTTGCAGTCACCGAGCCTGTACAAGTTCATGTCCTTATGGATCCCTTTACATATTATTCCACAGAGCCAGAATAGCACACTACATCAGTTCTGACATTTCCTTCTATTTTCTGAAGGCTCTTTACTCTCCCACTAGGTAGGGCTGTCCCAGAAAATCTGCCAGCTCCTTTTTCCCCTATGAGCCCAGGCAATCATGATGTGGGAGGAATTTACTCACAGAAAAGTAGTAAAATTTGCAGTTTGCTTTTGATGTGTCCAAAGAGATAATAGATTGTTTGGCTTCCCTTTTTACTAGCGTAGACCCTTAAGATAACTTATATGACTAAGATAAAGGCAACATCTGTGGAATCCATCCCAGTCCATCAGTGTTTTCACTGTGATGTATTCTTGAAGCCCCTAGCTATTATTAAGTCTTATCTCATCTTGTTTCAGCCTCTGTGCATACCTCTATCTTGAAACCCTGCAGGAAGGGGTGACTAGTGGAGTGCAGGATTTCTTTATTATGGTCCCGCGGTTAAATAGATTTTAAGAACATCAAAATTTCATTCCAAGCCAATATCATCAATATATGTTATGTTTTCCACTTCCAATCACGACTTTTGCATTGGGTGAGAAGTTGCAATCATTTCCTTTAATATGGTTAACACTCCATTTTTATAATATTAACCAACTCGAGTGACCATAGATGTTGTGGGCAGTTAACGGTTTTAGAGTCTAGGAGACAGTTTCTTCCATAAACAAAATCTTTCTTACGCTCTTCTGTAAATTTGATCTGGTTTGGTTTTGATGGAAAGCTCAGTAACATGACCTCTAATGACCCTTTGAACCCTGGGATTCCAGGATGAGGAAATTATGCTCTGAGCTGCAAGTCTTCCCTCATGTGGCTATTCGCCCAAGCCACAAGGAAAAAAGAAGGTAGAAATATAACTTGGCGCTGGTTATACCAGATCCCTACCCTTGATTTTCTTTCCACCAAGAAGAAACATATGTGAAAGCTCCACCCTAACTGTCCTCCTCTCAACTTCTCTAGCCCACTTCCTGTGGCTGTGAAACATCAGAATTTGTTCTTTTCAGTGTTTGAGAATTCTGCAAAGCCAGGAGATTACACATAGTCCTGGCAGTTTCCACAAAAGTCTACTCTGTCATTGGGCACAACTGGGGAATCCACACATCTGGTCCAGAGAAAGGAAATGGAAAATACAAGTGAAAGAGAAGCCAAAGTCATGGGTGATGTGAACAGCTTGCCTCTGACTGAGTGAATACAGACCAAAACCACCCTAAAGTCTATGAAGCCATATTTTTAATTTTTTAAAATATATCCGGTTTAAAGGGGACACATTAGTTAAATAACTACTTACTATTTTGAAGTATCTTGTTTGCATATTTTAAGAATGTTGGAACAAAAAATGATATAACTTTAGAATAACTGATAACTGGACTTTTGCTGGAGATTCTACACTAAATAGGAAAAATTACTATATAAAACAGCTACCTTAACAATGGAAGTGAATGGCTCTTTGGGAGAACTATTAGCATCCAGTACAACTACATCTAAGAAGGTCAGAGTCTTTACCTAATGTCCCAGCAATCATTATAGGCTTTATACCTCATTTTGTACCTAATTTATCATGTGAAATCAAAGAAATCAAAATGACTATTATTCTGGATTAAGCTTCAAACAAAATGTCATTGCTATCCCTCAAATATGGTTTTAAAACAACTTATCTATGAGGCAGTTGTTTATGCCAAGGACACTAGACTACAGATATAAATAATGTGATTTTTAGTTCTGGCTCTCTTACTAATTGCTTCTGTGACTTTAAAAAGTCCCCGTGAACTTTCATTGTATTTATCATCTTTAAAATGAGTTTTAAGAATAAAAATGTTATAGAAATGTACAATATATGTATACTTATATGTACATAAAATTCTTTTAATTATATACTGTTTTATTTTTGACTTATTATGTGTAGTGCATTTAATAATGCCATTGTGACACTGGAATCCTCAACTAGCCAATTGGGCTTAAAGTTTTGAATTTAATTAAGAGACTTGTACAATCCATGCATATAACTACTGAGCTACAGTCAAAACTTTGCTATTCTATATTTAAAAATACTCTTTGCTGCTAGAGGAAAAAGCAAAATGCACAAACTCATGTTTTAAATCTTATATAAAATATGATGTTATTGTTACTGGCTTATTCATCCTGTATGATTTATTCATAAACAATGTAAGACTAGGTAATCCATAACATGGCAAACAAATGTTTCCTGGTTTTGTTCAGATCATTCCTCCATGCAGATGCTTATCATAGTTACCTCAAAGTAAAACAGATGTTCCACTGTTGAAAATCTTGGGAAATCACATTAAGGGAAGACTGTATATGTCACAGAACCCACAAAAGTGGAGGAGGTTTGGCTCTCTCTTAATCACACACTTTAACTATCAGACTTAGTTAAATCTAGTTGACAACTAAAGAGACAAATCTGGATTAAAGGCTGGCCAAATACAGTGTGTAGAATCACATAAAATATGTGCATAAAATGCCAATATGTTCATCTTGAATAAAAGATTCACTGAGTCCAAATCATTTGTCAATTGTGTAAGAGAACTATGGGTCTCTACTGCCATAGTGGCAGTGTGGGGTGGGGGGAGACGGGACTGGGGAGGGTGGGAGGGATGTTGGGTTTACTAGTGGTAGAGAATGGGCACTGGTGAAGGGATGGGTTATCGAACTTTGTATGGGGGAAACATGAGCACAAAAATGTATAAATCTGTAACTGCACCCTCACGTTGACTCACTAATTAAAAATAAACTAATAAAAAAATAAAATAAAATTATAACTTAAAAAAAAAGAGAACTATGGGTCTCTGACAAGTACAGAGACTTGGCCACTCCTGGTGGCAACATTTTAGCTATATCAAATTATTCCTCCCCCATTCCAGAAACTTTTAAGAACCGGTCTATAGAATATTGATTATCACTGATTAACACATGTGACACATATCACTAATAGCTGTTTAAACGGGGGCTACCTTAGATTAGGTATTGTGTAAGAAATAGGAGATTAAGATATACGGCAGTGAAGACTTCTCAAACAGGACTCAGTAGAGAAGCTCCATGTCATAATGGAAACAGCTCTATGCTAAAAAACAGAAATCATGTAACACAATCACAATTCCTACACTTCAGTGGTTATTTTGTAAATGTGTTTACTCAATGAATGAAACAGTATATAAATTAATGAATATGTAAATATGTTAATACATGAGATAAACCATAAAATCTTTGCTGCTCACTTATAATATTGTTACTTCTTATTAGCACCCCTCTCCAAGCACCTTTCCATAATTTTAAAAATAATACTGCAACTCTTTATTTGCTTTAAAATTCATTTCTTTTCTAGGTTCCATGTCCTTCTTCATCTTCATGACATAATGTTTTCCTGTTAACCTACTCTACAGCCTACAATGCTTAACCACACTGTTGTTCTTCTAGATTCTCTAATAAACATCTTGGCATCAGCTCTTCTGCCTTCAGACTCTCTGATCTCATCTTTGCCCAAATAACATATCTTGTCATAAGCTATCTGCCTCATAAAGAAGTTAAAGTTCTAACTTTATAATATATCAGTGACCTTCAAGCATTTGGGGAGAACTAAAGACAGGAAATATTTGCTATTTTGTTCAAAGGTAAGTGGTCTGCAGCCCACATGACCTCCTCAAATCTTCACTATCTGAAGGATCTTGAGGTCCTGGCCCATAACCTCAGGTCTTCTTACCTTATCTATACCCAAACTGAATTCTCCCAGATAAATATAAACTATGTATATTTGAAGAAGAGAAATAAGAAAGTAGGATAGAGACAAGCAAGCTAAATTAAGCAACAACATTAAAACACTACCCTCAATATCATCACTTTTGTAATCTGATAAGTAATGTCCAAGATATACTGGGCTAGAATTGTAATCCCTGCTTTCCAGTGTATTCAGTTTATCTATAATATGTCTATCCATATGCTATCTCCTCCAACAGTGAGGAACATAAACATACATCTTGGAGAAGTTATTCTCAAGAAAAGCTAACCAAATCAGAGTGGGAATGAAGTAAAAAAAACAACCTGCAATAGTTGCTGTGTTCGCTCTGGAATATAACTAGTCCTATTTAATATTTAGGAACACACAGATATATCTACAAACTATGAATTTTTGGGGGGCAGAGAGGGAGGTAGTAATAAGGAAGTGTATCATTCCTGCTAATTCAGGTAATAGAGGACTGATTGGAAAATTGAATTTCCACATAAGAAAAGAAATATTCAATGAGTATCACACTACAAGCATCAAAAATATATAAATAAAATTCTGATTCATTAAAGCAGAAATAGATTGTCCAAAAAGGGGTGTTCAGAGACAAATGCAGAGCTGATAAACTGGCTGAGTTAAAGGAAATGGCTAAGGAAATCCAAAACAAAATAGCAAAATGAAAATATTTCAGGAATAATAAAACAAAAGGAACACTGTAAAAGAATTAAGTGAATAATCTAGAAAATGACAATAGAGAAGTAAAACAAGAGAGTTGTTGAGATAGAAATCAAAAGACTTGTCATAAAATATCTATTAAAATTAAAATAGCTATAAAGACCCTATCTTACATGTAAAAAAGGAAAATTAAAACAAAATTTACCCTCAACTGACAGAATACTTGGGGAGTTTTATTTGATTTAAAATTACAACAGTGAATTAAAAATACTTAAAATCTTAAAATAATAAAGGTATCTCTTTAAATTAGCAAAAGCAAGACTGGTCTTACTTTTTCTTTTTAATGTCCAAAGAAAATTAAACAATTTGTACTGAATGATGACAGGCAAGATTTGTAACCTGAGAGATTTATTATATGCAAGTTGTTCATATGAAAAGGTGGCAGGAAGTCATTTTACTAAACTTAACATCATGAAAGATAAATCATTCATGTGCCCTTCCTGGAAAGGCACACACAAAAAATGAATACCTGTCAATTAATAAAAAGAAATCAAGAACTCAAGATTGTAAGAAAACATACAAAGGAAAAGGCAAAGAACTTTGAAACCAATTAACATTCTAGGAACAGATATGCAGAATTGTCAGATTGGCACTAAAATAATTTCAAAGTCTGAAAAAATTTTGTATATGAAGCACAAAAAAGAATTTTGTTTTGGTTTTTGGGTCACATTCCAGTGGTGCTCAGGACCTACTCCTGCTCTGTGCTCAGGGAATAATCCTGACCTGCTTCCAGGTGGGGGGGGTTAAAAAAGATGGGGTGGTATATGGGTGTCACGAATTGAGGTTGGGTCTGTCACATGCAAGACAAATGCCCTACCTGCCCTACCTATACTGTCCGTCCCTCTGGCCCCACAAAAAGAGCTTTATGATAAAAAGTTGATATTGTCATTAGCAGTATGTAATTCACTATGCCTTATAAAAAATAAAAATATATAACTAGAAAGATAGTTGATATTGTATATCCAGATAAAAGGGGTGAAAATGACAAATGCAGTTAAGGAGAAAGGCAAGGCCTAAAGTATTTAAGTTCTTCACTAAAAATTTGCTCTTAAATTTGATTAAATAATATAATTTTAATATTTATTAACAAAAGACTTAGTAAAATAATTTTTAAAATTCAACCTTACAAACTTCTAAATAAGATAAAAACCAGAGGAAAAAGCCAAAGAGGGAACACGGCAAAAAATTAAATATGGTGATAAAATTGACGCATAATATGTGTTACAGCAATAGGCTAAGATTTCATAAATTATACTAATGTTATGTATTAGAAAACAAAGTTTATGCATATTAACAATGATATTTTAAAGTTGAAAAAGGCCTAAAAATTGAAATAATAATATATGAGTAAGTCCTGCACAAAGCATCAAAAACAATGTTCAAGGCAGAAACCAATGACTATTGAGCAAAGGAAATATTTCATTCTGACAAGAAGAAGTCAATGCAAGATACACGTAACATATGAAATATATTATAAGACCAAACAACAACCATATATCCTGGATATTTCTAGAAACTGAAACAATGTAATTGTCGGCCTGTACAAATTAAATGAATATAAAAGGAATAGAATATTTGAGTAACATAGATGTGAAGAAATACATAAAATTACATAAGCATATATATTCTTTAAGTCCTCCAAAATTGTTTTGTCAAATACCCATGGGCATTTTTAATTGGGTCATTTATACAGTTTTCTTGATAAAGTTTTAAAGAAAAATTAACTTCTATAACTTTACTATAATAACATTAAAATATAAAAATGTTAAGCGAAACTGAAAATAATTCAAAGTGGTGAATCAAAGAATAAATTTAAGTCAGGGCCAGAGAGATCGTACAGAGGGGTAGGAACTTGCCTTGCATATGATTGACCTGGGTTCAATCCCTGGCACCCTGTATGGTCCACACCAAGGCCTGGCCGGAGTGATCCCCGAGCAGAGCCAGGAGTAAGTCCTGAGCAGAGCAGATGTGGCCTCCCCCAAACAAACAGGCAAAAAGAATAAATAAAAGTCAATTCTAATTTGTGCTGGAAATAATGAGAATAAATGTATTCAGATCAAAAGTGTCAGAGCACAGAGTCAGCTGTAATAAAACATGTGAGGCTATAACATATAGAAGAAAACTATACTGATTAACCAATCAGCCTAAGGAGTCATAAATTAAAATGAATCACAAGGAAAAATTTTAAGATGGAAAAAAGCAGATAATTAGGAATTAGTAAAACAGATAATATTAAAACTGACTAGGCTACCACAAATTACAAAGAACTTATCATCTTATTTCTAAAAAATAAAGCTTAAAATTTTGAAAGTCGAACTGCCCAAAAAGATATAGAAATTCTCAAAGTACAGACACTAACTGAATAATTTGTCAATTCAATTGGTAAAGTACTATCAGTGGATGAAAACTAAATACTATGTTTGGATATTTCATTATATATCAAGTGCCTCAAAAATATTTATAACCTTACATTCACTAATTACACGTTAATTTATGCCATGGGAGAGCTTAAATTTTTAGAAGACTTTCATTTTTGTTTTTATAGTGCCCCCATATGTTGGGATGTTAAGGAGTAGTTAGAAAAACTGCTTTTGAAAATTATTTAATAGTATTATAAGCCCACCCAGGAGCAAAAGAAAATATATAGTGTAAATCCTATTGATGGAAAACAAGATATAAATGACAATATGATGAAGTGTTGATAATAATCATTCCTGTGTAATTAGACTATTGCTTAATTAATTTTGCTGTGTTTTTCTATAAACTGGAGCGATAGCACAGCACGTAAGGTGTTTGCCCTGCACATGGGCAACCCGGGTTCAATTCCTCCATCCCACTTGGAGAGCCCAGCAAGCTACCAAGAGAGTATCCCACCCGCACGGCAGAGCCTGGCAAGGTACCCATGGCATATTTGAGATGCCAAAAACAGTAACAAGTCTCTCAATGGAGAGGTTACTGGTGCCCGCTAGAGCAAATTGATGAACAACGGAATGACAGTTCTACAGTGTTACAATTAAGCTGTATGCCCACCCACTACAAATATTTCTGTATACCATAAAAGTATTAAAATGTATAGCAAATGATGAAACTATAGCACATAATTGAATTCAAGTTCTGAAAATAGACAAAGACAAGGAGCATATTGTCAAGGAATGGACTTAAACCAAGGTCACCAGCTAGAATCACAACATGAAACTGGAACCTTCCAATCTCTTCATGTGTGGTGGGGGATAAGGGGAAGAAATAATTGAAAAATGGTAAGATTTCAAATTGAATCAAACCACAAACATGTTAGGAAGGAACAAAGCCAGACATACAGATCTGATTTGTGACAAGTTCTTAAGTACAAGATTTGCAATATCCCCCAAACTTTTACAAGACTGGATTTAGCTGAATAACGTAAGTTTCTTGACCTGAGTCAAACAGGAGCCACCATAAGCAACTACAAATGTGCAAAACATGGTAGTATTTGATTTTTTTCCAGGAGTGGGTGTGTGTGGGGCAGGGGGTTGTGGAGGGGGGAAGCTTTAACTTTAGATCAGCCATAAAGTTGAAACTGAAAACTAAGAAGATATTCAATGAAGTCAAGGAACCAGAGCTGATTTGACTCCTGAAAAATATGTACATAATTGTTTCTGGATGATCTTAAAATAATCAAAGAATGGGCCAGAGGGATGGTACAACAGCGGGGAGTTTGCTTGCACATGGCCAACCTGGGTGGGATCCCTGGCACCTCTACAGAGTCCCCTGTACATAGAGCCAGGAGAAAATCCTGAACAGGGATGAGTCCAGGGTGTGGACCCCAAACAAACAAAAATTACTCAAATAAAGAAAAACACCCTTTTGAATAATAAAGTGCTAAAAGGAAGATAATATATTAAGATAAAATGGCTATTAGAAGAATGGAAGTTAGAAGATTAAAGCAATATAACTGGCCTTTTCAAAATTCTGTCAATGGAATAAATCTGAGAATTTCTACAGTTAAAGAGAAAATGGGGGAGCTGAAAGATAACACTGGGGGAAAAATCACTGTATTGCAGCACTAAGACATAATGAAGTAAAGAACAGAACAACTAAAGATACAGACTCACAAATCTAATTCTAGTAAGTTTTCCAGAGAAAATACTGGAAATTAAGTTAAAATGGTAACAATGGAGAATTTTTTTTTATAACTAAAGTCTTGTGTTTTGAGACTTAAGGCATCTTCTAAATGCTGAGCACAATAGATACAATGCACATCTTGACATATTGCAGTTTATGGCAAAATAATCCTGGCCAATAGTCCGTGAGTGGGAGTAACATATTACTTCCCAGCAAGCATAACAGAGTGGGAAGGACTTTCCCATGAACTCTTTCCCTGAAGCACCATGCTTCCTATGGAAACAATCTGAATCTGTGTGTCACCATATGGATGGCAGGTGCCCTGAATATCACATAAGACACAATTGACTTTTCAGAACACTTGTGTTAACCCACTGAGATCTTGGGACTTCCAGTCACCTGATTGGATCTGCTAATAGCTAATCATTCACTTACCCAGTTAATGGAAAACACATAATTATAGTTGCTAAATGTTAGGAAGAATTTAAGTTTAAAGGATTACCTAGAACAATCAACATAAACAAAACTCTTATCCCACATAAGATTTCCCTCCCCAGCCAATAATAACTGAGTCCTCTACACTATTCAAGTTCATTAAATATAATAGTTGAAAGTAAAAAAAAAAAACTTATTTTTAGAGTTTCCATTCTGGTAAAGGAAGAAAATAAGGCATGTATATGTGTTGGGGGGGGTTGGGGGTGTGGGGATAAAGAATAAGGAAATTTTTGGAGTGCTATAGTAAATTGGGGATTGGAATACATTTCTAAATGACTAAATGAACTAAATGAAGCAATAATTGTCATTTAATTTTTTTAAATGACATTTGTGTCATTTAATTTTTTTTTTTGCTTTTTGGGTCACACCCAGCGATGCACAGGGGTTACTCCTGGTTCTACACTCAGGAATTACTCCTGGCGGTGCTCAGGGGACCATATGGGATGCTGGGATTCGAACCCGGGTCGGCCGAGTGCAAGGCAAACGCCCTACCCGCTGTGCTATCGCTCCAGCCCCAGTGTCATTTAATGTTTTAAGGGAACGTCCACTTTTGAGCAGAAAGTGACATTATTCCATTTATATATTTGATGGCCCACGTGACTCTGCTCAATAGAGATGGAGCTGATTACTGGAGTAAGAATAGTTCAGATACTGCTGCACAGGCAAGAGTCACGTTGTCGGTAGTGAAAATGGTCCCAATATCCATATGCAAGCTACACTTTAAGATCAAAAGCAACCAAACACATAGACAAATTGCTTAGAGGTGTGAGAAAAGAATAAAATATTAGAGATGATGTGAATTTCAGGACCTGCTTAAGGGACAGAAAAAAATATGTTGCCATTTTCTGAAATGAGTAAGTCTGTGGAGGAAGCAGGTTTGGGAGTTGAAGAAAATTCCCCTCAAATAAAATAAAACGAATTAGTAATATTATAAATACCCTGTTCTAGGATATACATATGATACTCCAAAGTTTTCAAAGAGAATCAGACAGACCAGGTTCATGATTTTCTGCTATTAAATGAAAAAAATTAAGACTAAAAGAGTCGGAAAACAACATGATAAAGGGACCAAAAAAGAAAAATAAATCAAAATTTTAAATGGGTTAAGGGGGAGGTTCTATTTGTTCTAAAAAGAACACTTGCAAAATATTTAGGCTTAGAAATGCCAAGGAGTTGCTGCATAGGGTGTTGGGTGAAGTTAAAGTAGTACTTAGAAACAAAATCTTAAGTAAAACTTAAATCTTTAAAAATTCATCAGAAGATATAGTATGACACTATGATTTCATATGGGGGAGGGGTTATCCCAATTGGTGCTCAGGACGCCTCTGGGGCCATCCTGGCAGTTCAGAATAAGCAGTTGTTCAGTGCAATTACTCAAGAATGTGATGCTTCTCAAGTCCCATAGTGCTGGGGATTACCTGAGCCACATCTGGGGATGCTTGAGGACTCTCATGTTGCACTGGGACATCATCATGGTGTCAGGAAACAAACTGGGGTCAGCTGTACGTAAGGCATGTGCTTTAACCCCACTACTATCTCTCTGACTTTATAAAAATCGCTTTAAAGGTACTGAAATATTGTCCCATACTGTCTGTGGGTAAATAAGTTTATCTGCAATAAAAGGATAACAATAAACTTGTTTCTGTTCCATCAAAAGTGGGGCAGTGTTTGCCTCAGAAGCAGCAAGAGAAGAACGGAATCTGAGAGAGGAACCTTGGAGAGCTTTTATTTTTACTAAATTTCTTAATTAAATTATTTGAAGGAAATATGATAGAATGTTAACACACTTCACATTCAGAAGTGGAGACATGAGGAATATTACATTTTCCTTTCTACATTTTTTAAAATGCAAAATGACAAAGCACACAAAAATCTTTTCTTGCTTCCCTCAACTCCAAGTTATCACTCGTGTGTCCCTGGGAATGAAGCAAGTGTTTAATTTGATCCTTGACAGGCTGGAATAAGATATTATCCAAGGAAGGACCCACACTCAAACTTTCTCTCTGTGTATTCTCATCAGTCTGGTCTGTTGAGCATATTTCCTTAAGAACAGATCCCATTCTCTATTTTCCAGGCTCTCCCGAAGGGTAGCTGGAATGTTATAAGCTATAACATGGTTGTGATTAACTCTAGTAAATGAAGAATTATGGCTGTGCATGTTTTCTGGGTTTGGGTATCAGACAAATAAACATCTGTGATGACCCTGCGTCTGTAGGGTCAGAAGCAAACAGACCTCTGAGGGGTGTCAGACACAGGAAAAACGTTAGTGCTACAGAAACAGAACCTGCACTTGCCAATATCCTGGAGCACAGAGGGCCGGGCTGGGAGACACCGGCAGAGTGCCTATTTAGAAACAGGCAGTAAAAGAAGCATTATCACAGCCTTTCAAGAAAAGGAGAAAAACTGATGGCAACAACTGTTGTGATACCAGAGGCCCATTCTTTATAGCTCATAAAATCTAAGAAAAAATGATCCAGTTTCAACCACCAAATCACAGAGAAAGTCAGACATTTCCAAAATTGCTAGTCTTTAAATCGTCATGTGCTCTCTAGATCCCTTAAGAGGATCTTGTCTTTTTAGCACTTCCCAGAGTAGTTCTTCATAGGTGCAGAGAACACACCCACATATTGAAAATACACACATAACTTATTATAGGTATGTTAACAGATTGACAGTCTGTAACACACATACACATAAATCCTTATCAATGTTTCCTTTCACCTTTCTCTTGATTTCAGCATTTTATAGAGTTTGATCTTAGATGAATATTACTCACCATCTTGGGTTCTTGAGTCTCTGACAAGTTCTTCCATTATCTTTCAACACTAGGATGAATTCTAAGTTGAGAACAACCACACCCAAGCCCCAGAACACAGATTTTTGAGCCCAGGAGTACTAGAAGAAACACAAAAGCTTTCCAAACTTGTAGAGCTGCAGGTTTTTGGGTGAACTACATAGGAAAAATGACCAATTTTTAATTTTTTTCAAATGAAATTTGAATTAAGTTTCTTGAGAACTATCACCTCTTCACATCCACACTGAACTCAAAGCAGGGTCTGGGACCAACTCAGTTCTCACACATGACATAATTTTCACAATTTCTTTCAAAATGCATTAGTACTCTCTGCTTTTTTTTTTTAAGCAACTACTTTGTACTCAGTTTCTGAAGCTGTGCTGGGGAGAAATCTTGAAGTATAGACATGGAAATAAGTGTCTTCTGAGACTACAGGGGCTTTCTATCAAGTGTCGATTTGATGAAGATGGTCCCTGCCAGAGAAGAATATCACCCCTCAATTCTCATCTCTATCATGCCAGAGCAAAGACAAAGAAACCACTTGGCTCAGAGAATAGCTAAACAAAGCTTTAATTTTAGGGAACAAGGAACCAGAGGCTTCTTGAGAAGCAAAGCACTCTAATTTGGTAGATATGTTAAATACCACCAAAGTGAGCAAAGAATCATCCACTCAGTGTTCTATTTAGGCTTAAGTTTACATGTTTCATTCACCAGGTCATCCTTACACTATCACTCCTTCCCCTGTGATTCAAGTCATCCAACCACAGTCTATTTCAGACACTTTCTTCCACCACCACCAAGATTTATGCTGCATTCCATTGGGTCAGCCTTAAGTCAAAGTCTTGTATTTTCCTAGGCTTTACAGATTATTAGCAGCCACGATTTAATTAGAAAGATGTTAAATGAAATAAAACGAGAAGAAACCAATATGAGCCCCAAAGTATATGATGAAGCCAGTTAATTTTAATTTTTAAGCTCTTACAGAAGCAGTCACTAATCTATTCCACGAGATTGCAAATAGTCTGGCAGCCAATAAAGGCATCCCATTAAATGCCCATATATCTGCTCAGGACCTATAACAGGTTAAAATTTGGACAGCTGATGGTGAAAGGCACATGAAAAAGCCTTTGCCATGTCTAGAGGAAGTAAAACTGTGGCTGAAACATAAATGTGGATAAAAGGCTTTTAACTCTCCATTACATTGTACTGACGGCTAGCAAAGTAATATTGAAGATGGTTTCATCTGGTAACTTTGCTCAGTTTTTCTCAATCTAATACTAGCGATTACAAATATCATATCCCCACATGCTTGCCACCCCAGAACCTGAAAAAGCTAACTTGTGTAATCCAGTCAGAAAAAATACTAAAATCAGATTAAGAGCCTAATTTTCATTATGAATATTCCTGAACACTGGGGACTAAAGAAATAGTGCAGCCAGCAGATGGGAAAATTGTTTTACACAGAGCGGACTCCAAATTGATCCCCAACACCCCAGTTGGTTCTCTGAGGCCATCAAGAGTGATCCCTGAGCATGAAGCCAGGAGTAAGACCTGAGCACTGTCGATATGCCCCCCACCCCCCAACAATCGTCTGAGCATCAACTATGAGGTATAACAGTGCTAGCAAGTGAAAGAAGCTGTCTACAGAAGGTGGAGCATTACTCAACTTGAGCCATAAACATTTGAGAAATATAATTTGTAAGACAATGCAAAATCAAAAGATTTTTTACACAAAACAAACATATACTTGAAAATATACTGCTCTTGGTGGCTAAACTAAATTCAGGTCCCAGGAAATATGGGCAAGTTGTGATTCTAGGAAGTAAAAGGTATCTAGTACTGAATACTAGAGATTTGACTCTGGATGAAAAACTACAAAATACTATCCCAGATCCGTGACTAATGAGTCCGTGGCCATATTTTTTACTTCCGTTTCCTCATCTTGTACATGAAGATGTTATGTAAGTACACTATGAAGCTTTCTACAAAATCTAAGATTAACATCATAGACCTAAGAGCCGTCTTCGCTTGTGCTCATCCATGTCAAATGATCCCATGAGAAAGAGGGGATGACAGCATCTTCCTTTAAACATGAAGTCTACATGAGGAAACTGACCAAAGAGTTTATTCCTTATATGAGGCTTGCCTCTGATGTTCTGCAAAGAAGGCTCAGAAATGTATCCTGAATGTCTAAAAAGAGGTACCAATTTATAGCACTGTAGCACTGTCATCCCATTGTTCATCAATTTGCTCGAGTGGGCACCAGTAATGTCTCCATTGTGAGACTTGTTACTTCTTTTTTGGCATATTGAATATGCCACAGGTAGCTTGCCAGGCTCTGCCGTGCAGTCCGGATGCTCTCAGTAGCTTGCCGAGCTCTCCGAGAGGGACAGAAGAATCAAACCTGGGTTGGCTTCGTGCAAGGCAAACGCCCTATCCGCTGTGCTATTGCTCCAGTCCACTAACTTGTAGTAAAGAGAAAAGGGATAATTGGGATGATTTACTTTACCCTCTCATATTAAGGTTAATAACCTGAGCCTCTGAGGGGGTGTGAATCATAAGAAATTAAATGAAATGCTTGACAGATCTCAGTCACAAGACCCCTGATTCAAACATTTTCCCCGCAGCCCAAGGATTTTTGGGTTGGTTACTTTATTCAACTAAACAGATATTTGTCCTGCAAAAGACCAAGACTAACGTCATAAAGGACAAAGACTTATATTGACTTAATAACTGCATGGACATGGGGATTTTTTATAAGAGCAACTGAATTAAGAAGAAAATACTTGTATAAATCTGTGCTTTTCAGTAATACCTCATTCCATTAAAATTTGAGAATCAATGTATCACTGTCATCCAATTGTTCATCAAATTGCTCCAGCGGGCTCTAGTAATGTCTCCATTCTTCCCTGTCTCATGCTAGTATAGCCCAATTGCATACTGAGGGCTCTTTCAGGATCAGGGGAATGAGGACCGTCGTTGTTACTGTTTTTGGCATATCGAATACACCACAGGTAGTTTGCCAGGCTCTGCTGTGCAGAAGGGATACTCTCGGTAGCTTGCCAGGATCTCTGAAAGGGACGGAGGCTTTGGGGGAGGCCTCTAATCACCTTTACAGGTGTTCCCAATCTACTGAACATAAGCTAAAATTTGAGAATAATACTATAAAATGTTTCGCATGTTCAAGGTGTTCTAGATCCCAGGATTCTTTGCCTCTCAGTGTAAACAGAAATCGACAGGAGGCCAAAGGAATCTTCAGAAAGCTCATTGAGGCTTCTGTCTAGCACAAAGGAAACAATATAGAATATCTTGGTTGCTCTTGGAACACAGGCCAGAGATTGTTCTTAAAGGGACAGAGTCGGGAAAAACATAATATCTAAGCAAAGAGATATAAGAAACTGGGTGTGAAAAGGAAATTCCTTTACATGTGTCTCATGACTTAGCATGCTAAATCTCTACCCCAGACACACACACACACACACACACACACACACACGTTTTAAGTAAGGAGGAAAGTTCACAGAGTATCAGCAGTCTTAATTTAGCAACTGCTGGTATCATTCTGTTGTCTACTGTGGAGTTTATTTCTTTTTAATATCTTACTTCTGTAGAATTTCTATCTTCTTAAAGACAAGAGCTTAGCCTTTCTTTTTGACCTGCTTGCACATAGAAATGGGTTTTGCGCTCAGACTAGGACTGGAGTCCCAAAAACAGTCCTATTCTATCTCAGAGACAGAGATTTACTAGCTGCTATGATGGTGAGATTATTGCTTCAGTAAGCATAGGGCCATTCAAAACTTTCCTCTACCCCTGCCACTTTTTTGTTTTGATTTAATTTTTTAAAGCATTTTAAGGTTCACAGTAAAATTGAGAAGGTATAATTTCCTATATCCTGCCAACCTACACACATAAACAGTCTCCCCCATTATTTACACCCCTACCCCAGAATGCCACATTTGTTACATCATCACTAGTTCTTGGTGGTTTACTTTCTGTGGGTTTTTTCATTTAGCATCTACCAAGAATCTTGAACCCAAACACTTCAGAATTATATTGCAGGAGAGTTGCCTGTTTTCCCTGTCCCATTCAGCCAGTAATATACCTATACTTAAGTTACACTTAAGTATAACTGTTCTTCCCAACTAGGAACTCCCCCTAAATCCACTGACACTTATCTATCATTACCACACAGAGGATTTCCATTGCCCTGCAAATCTTTGTACTATGCTGCCATTCTCCCCATCCAAAACCCCTGGTAAACACTAATCTAAATGTCCTCATAGTTTTGCTTTTCTCCAGAATGTCATAAAGTTACAATCATACAATGTGTAACTTTATCAGATTATTTTACTTAATAATTTATATTTAAGGTTTCTCCATGCTTTTTCATGGCTTAAGAGTTCATTTCCTTTTATTGATTAATAATATTCCACAGCCTGGATGTAACACAGAAAACTATTCACCTACTGATGGACTTATTAGTTGCTTCTATGGGTTGGAGAATCATCATTTAAAAAAATGCCATAAACTCCCATGTGCAGATCTTTGGGTGGACTGTTTTCACAACTTTGGGTAAATAAGTTTGGAGCAACATTGCTAGATCACCCTTTACTTTTGCATCTTACACTGTAGGAGAAGCAATGAACAAGACCTCATATAAATTGTTTTGGTCACAAAAGAAGGCAGGCACATGTCTATGAAGGCTAATGACCCTTCAAAAATAGATTTAGAGAGGGGCTGGGGAGAGGGCAAAATGGGGAGGGCACTTGAATTGCATGAAGCCAAACAGGATTTGTTCCCTGGTACCACACATAGTTCCTTCAAGCATCACCAGGCGTGATCCCTGAGTTCAGAGCCAGGGGTAAGCCCTAAGAACAGCCTAGTGTGCCCCCCAAAACAGATTGAGAGGAAATCCATAATTTCAGAGAAGTGTTAAAAGAAAAACTTAAGTTCAGGCTCATGCCCTGTTGGATGGGTCAAGTCAAGCAAGTAACCCTGCTCCCAATTTAATTCTACAAGCCTTGCTGGTTTTAAAAAAAATAGATTCTATGGGGTTCTCTCTTGGTTGATGATAAATATACAAAAATTTAGCCTTTTTATTTAATTGGTTTCATCCTGAGAGTCTGTGTTGCTTTTTTGCTTTTGACATATAATTAGTTCTGTGTGCATCATAGTACCAAAACCCCTTTGAATTAGGTATTAGTATCCGCATATTACAGATAACACAGCTACCATATTTAGAGATCCAGGGACTTTACCTGAATATATTTACCATGTTTAGAGATTCAGAGACTTTCTAAAGATTTCACCAATGATATGAAAAGTGAGGATAAAAACGTGAAATAATGTAGACTACTGTAGTCATTTTCCACACTATTTCCACGCTATTTCCATACTATTGCAGAGGTATATTCTGTGTTGATTTAGGAATTGGACATTGTTTTTTTCAGCCTTAATTGCCATAAGCAGAATTCTAGGTCAGGGAAAGAAAGAGGGAGACCTTTTCACAATGAGAGTTAGTCTCTAGCATAATTCATACACCATGTGGTGGGGGTTGCATTTCTTCTTTGTAAATAATGAAGAAGCTGTTGACGGAAGGAGTACAGTAGTAGATTTCCCAGTGAGAAGAATATAAGAAGCAAAGATTTTTAGGTGGGTCTCTTATGAGCTCAGTCAATTATAAGCAGCACATTTTGACACACTGTAAATAATACACTTCTGTCAGAGTCAGCTGATGGAGATTTTTTGTTTAATATATTGTCATAGACACATGATAAAGAGGAGATGTTGGATGGCATATGCAGTACACAAGAATAAATATGTGAATAATCTCACAAGCTTTGAGGGTTCCAAATGCTAACTATGACAGATATGAACTACAGTGCATTCCCATTCTATGACTAGGGGACTAATGATGATAAGTTGAACAGTACAATATCCATCTTTACAGCTTTCAGCCATATCTGATGGTTATGCTTGAAGGGCCATCATTTGACCTGGCCTAGTTCCAGCCATGTAATAATGAGAAGCATTTAACTTGGTCATATGGAATGTTGGCGCTAAAAGGGATCTGAAATCAGTGACCACTACCGCCCCCCCCCTTGTAGAAACAAGGGCAATGAGATAAGGAAAGTAAATTTCTCTGTTCCAGTTCAGTTGTAAAGCCAAAGACAGTTCTAGTGAACTCAGAGAAACTAAGGAAAGGTTGACTATATTTTGTTAGATGGGGAAACAGCAATATTTGGGGTGAGATGACACCTTCCATTTGCTAATCACCATGAGCCATGACTACAGAAGGTCATTTCTTATTTACTTAAGAAATAATATACTGTTTATAAATTAAATCCATATTAAATGTTAGCCAAAACCATCTAATCTTCACATGACTGTTGAGCTTTCTCTAAGTTTTATCTCTTCCAAGAAACCTTTTCAGATTATCTAGGTCTCCTATTTCTGTGAAGTATGCACCACTATTCACAACTTTGGCACTACTGACTCATGCTGGATTATTTAATGAAGTATGCTGGATTGTTTAATGGTACATATCTATAACTACACAGTCAATGGCTTGACAAGTCTTTGATATTGAAGTGTATTCATCTGCTTTACTTCAGTTCCTGCAACTCAGAAATTCTTGTGGTCAATGGGTAACATTTTTTAAAGACCTCCCCTCAAGAGATTCTTCAACCTCTTTAACTTGAAGATTTTTGCTCAATAGAACCAGTTAGTTCAGAAGGCATGGCATGAGTTGCTCTTCTTCCTCTGAATCATTTGATATCAGGATGTCTGGAGAAAGCTCCCAAAGAAACTCTCCCCCTCCCCACAACCCTGCAATGATTCAGGGCATTGCCACTGCTACTGACCTCTCTTTTGGTACCTCTCAGATGTGTTCAGTAAGTTACAGTTTTTAAAGAATCTAGTTTCAACTTTAGACATATAAGGGGCTGGAGCGACAGCACAGTGGGAGTAGGTAGGATATTTGCCTTGCACACAGCCGACCCGGGTTCGATTCCTCTATCCCTCTTGGAGAGCCCAGCATACTACCAAGAGTATCCCGCCCTCATGGTAGAGCCTGGCAAGCTACCCTGACATATCTGATATGCCAAAAACAGTAACAACAAGTCTCACAATGGAGACGTTACTGGTGCCTGCTTGAGCAAATCGATAAACAATGGGAAGACAGTGCTTAGTGCTAGTTTCAACAGTGAAGATCAGTGAGCACTTACGTGGAAACTGTTTCCACATCTTAAAATCCAAATCCTGAGGTTGCTCCAGAGGGAGCATTAGTCCTGTGGTTTATGCCCATTTGTGTGAGATGTGGGAGCTCACTGAGTTCCTTCTAAACTTTAGAGACAACATCTTTCTTTTCATTAGCTTTTGACATATATTTCCACCTAGAACCTCTCTCCACCAAGGATTGAGAAGTGATAGGAAAGAACAATGTTTCTGTATCACAGGAACAGATTATGATTGAGCATTACACTCCAAAATCCTGACAAAATAATGTAATTGACCCAAAATGGTAAAAATACTAGCAATATTAGCAAGAACACTTTTACATACTTGAGGCTGGAAAGAGAAATCAAAGGCTGTGCATGGTTCTATATCCAACATTAGATGGTCCCCAAGCACCTGTAAAAGGGACCCCCAAACTCGGAGCTGGGAGTAGACCCTGAGCACTGATTGGTGTGACCCTCAAAAAAAAGGAAAATAAAGGGGACTACATAATCTTCCATAGTCCTAGAAATGTTCTCTTTGGAGTTAATAGCAATTCCTTTTTAAGTCTGAAATCCACCTGTCTGCTTTTGCCAAAAAAATAGTTTTAGAACTGTAGAATAAAACTGTATGTTTGCCTTTGTCAAGTTCAAATTTTATTTAGGCAAATAATAATGAAGTAAGCAGCCCCAAATGAATTTTGGTGTTGTTCATATTGTTAAAATCAAATTCTGAGTTCAAATACAAAGTATTCACTACAATCTTATGCATTTTTATTTTCCATCATAGCTAAGTCATATTCAATTTTGACAGTAAATATATGTACTTATGGCAGGTGTTCACATAAACATTGTCTAAATATATATCTAAATATTGATGAACTTTGTGAAAAAGTATTTTCATGTCTAAATCATCCCAAAGCTATCAGAATACACATTAACATATACATTTGGATTCAAATGTATGAAACAGCATGAGAAATAGCTTTCTTAACTCTTCAGTAATAAAGAATCAAGAAACAGATATTTTTTCAATTTCTTCCCATTACATTTTATGTCCACATTTAGATGTATCTGGAAAGATCTCTAAGCTGACACCACTGTGAGAGGCCCGTGGGATTCACAAATATCATTTCCATGACACTCAGAAAACTGGGGGAAAAGAGGAAAATGTGAGCGGCGATAAATTGGAGCTAATCTCTTTCTGCCACAACCTGAAATGATACTTGGCCAGGTAATCTCCCCATCCTCCATGCTGTAATAAGAGCTTGTCTATCTCTCCCAGATGCCCAGACTGAATACTGGTATCTCCCCCAAATGCTTGTACTAGAAATTTTCTAACAGGATTCCAAGGCTCTGTGAGAAAAGAAAAATGAAAAATAATTCTGTCATGCAGTAAGAATTGGAAGTTTGAAGAAAAAGCAAAGCCTAGTGTTTTAGTTCTGCAATAAATAAAACAAATAATGGATTCTTTGGGGTCATAAAGCTCAACCGACCATAAAACACAGAAAGTCTCTGATGAGGTCCTCTAAGCCTTCTGGAGCCTCATTCAATGTTAATCTGGCTTGAAAGTCCCAACTTGGCTATGCCCCACAGTATATCCTTTCCTAGCCAAGCAAGGACGTTCTGAGCTCTAGACAGAAAGTGTGCAGATTGGCCAAATGGTGCCCCGGCCTACAGGATAGAGTTTGCATTTTGATTCTGTCTGTGCAAACACATTGTATCTAGGACATCATTTCTTTGCACTCAAGAAAAACAAAGACTCACAAGGAACAGATGGTTACCCCTCAAATTTTAACAACTCATTTCCATGCTTCTCAGTTTCCTCATCTGAAAATCAGAATTAACCTCCTGGTGTAGGAACTGAATCAGGAAAGCAAGGGAAGCTTATCAGAGAGAGGATTATCCCAGATTTAGCCTCAGCCTTTGTTGGCGGGAAAAGTGGGACTGGATGTAGAGGTCTTGATGACTAGAAAGTGGATCAAACAAGCATGGAAATGTATAGATGGGCAGGTAGGACATGCACCCCTAATTCTGCTTTATGAAAGCATTATCTTGACTCATCTCTCTCTTTGTTACCAGACTTTGGGGCTTGGTGCTACTGCCACCAGATTCTCTACATGTTCTGACCTGTCTTGTCCAATATGTCTGGTGACACATCACATGAAATCTTGGATTTTGATTTACTTAGACCCCTGGTTCAGATAAATCTATCCAGATCTTTGTGCAAAGTACACAAGGCCCACAATAATTTCCTGAGAGGGAGCTTACAGAGAGGAGGGGAAAAAAATAACTAGGTGCTAAGAGAAACTTTACTCTTATCTTGGCTCTGACAACAAATATCTCTTTAACCTTGGAAGAGTCACTTAATTTCTTTGGATATCAGTTTCCTCATCTGTAAAGATAATCTCCAATTTCCTTTGTTGCACTAAATTTCTATAACTTGAAGAAAAACAGCTGCAAAAGGTCCCTGTGTTATCTGGTCTGCTAAGTGCTTCGAATAGAAGAATGAGACCAGCTGAGCCTGGACCAACTCCCCAGCTCAACTGTTAGAAACTCAAATGCTTCTCACTGCATCAGCTCTTCTTGCCCATCTTGTCTCTTTATTATTTATTTACACAGATAGTGAAAGTTCAAGGCCATGAGTTCATAGCTGGGATTAAAACACCCCTGCGTTTGAATTAATACTGTCTGTGGAGCTCAATTTCAAAGAATTGTTCACAAAAAGGAGAAATGTGCTCACAAGCCAGAAGACCCCAGTAGGATGTGCAGAGGAAACCAGTCACTGAGGTATGTTGAGAGAGAATAATCAAGGACCTGCTTGGACTCTGCTTCTGCCTATTCTCTACCCGAAGCAACACCGTCTGCTGACAGAGACAAGGCTTGACTAGATTTATGGGTTTCCTAAACTCAATCAGAACAAAGCCTGCTCTGACCTATAGAAGGTCACTCAACTGTATTGAATATTTGTCAACATCCCATGGTCAAAGATAAAGTGAATATCCGAGACAGACAGAAATGCCCCACTCATTCCTGAAGACTGTGAGTGGTCTGCCTGGTTGCATGTGGGGGTGCATATCTCTTTCCTGAACACAGGTGCTACCTCAGGGGCCTGACATGCTGTTTTAAAAACCAGCATTATATCACCTGCACTTAGTAGTTTGCTTTGCAAACACCATTTATGGAAGTGCATGCCCACCCCAGTGCACTAGGGTTCTTTCTGGAAGGTAGAAAAGATGAAGACAGAAGAGTTGAATCTGCCATGCTGTGGTCACATCCTGCCTTCTCCCAATACTCCAAGTCAATGGTGGGGACAAAAAACCATTTTTTTTCTTTTCTTTCATTCTCACAGTTTAAAAGCAATGGAGTCATTTATTCACCATTGTCTACAAAAGCAAAATACCGACTTATGGCCGTGAGCAGTTTCAAAAAATGGAAATGAGCCTCCATTTCACTAATTCTACCTCTGCTTCTCCTCCCTACCCCACACATCCTCAGGCCCACCTGCCAACATATGGTGGAAATCAAGTTTTAGTTAGGACAGTGCCTTCCCACATGACCTGGAGAATTCATCAAACCTATTTCAGTGCCTTTATTTTCTTGTTGCAAAAAGTGGGAGTTGGTTCAAGTAATTTCTCCAAATTCTATTGCACATATTAATTATGCTTTTCTTCTCTTTTTTGAGAACTAGGAATGAATGTTTAGGTGAATCTTGATTTATCTATAAAATATACAGACCTGTGGCTTTCAAGTTAGGGTCACATATGCATGGACAAGTGTTGATCAGTAGAACTTAGCAGATTTTGTTTAAAAACCACTGAAATAAGACTTCTGAGTAGTCCAATTCGTGGGGCAGGAATATCAGCGTTCATTCATTCTAGATAGTTTTTTCATAAGTTTTCCTCTTATAAGATGTATAAGAGAAAAAATCATTTACTTCTCTGTACAAACCCAACACCTAGCACAGCTAATACTGGTTCTCAGCTAATACTAAATATTGCTGGATTAACCCATTACAGCTCCAAATCCTAGCAATTATGGGTATAGTGACAGCTGCACTTTGTGCATGATTTTTTATGTGCACATGTACATTTTTGTGTATATGCATACACACATAAATACATATATCCATGTCCCTTCTAATCTAGCATCTGTACTGATTATTTCTTTTCCCCTTAGATAATGAGGTTTTTGAGGATGGTGATTTTATCAAATTCATTGTATCCTAAAAATCTAGTGAGTGCTAGGATGATGGTAAATTCTTGGAAGGTTTGTTGTTGGCTGGATGAATGAATGTGAAATGCACTTTATGAAATATTATGTACAAACTCAATTTCTTTTTATTCTTCAAATAAAGTGAAAAACAAAATCATGCATATTTGTAAAAAACTAAAGCTCGCCGAGGGGCGAGTGCACTCGCGGGCTCTCTAGGAGGCTCTGTCTCACCGCCCACGTTCGGTGCCCCAGAACCGCGGGCGGTGTATGGGCTGGATCGGGACGGCCGGTGGTAAAGGACAGGCGAAGGAAGAACGAGGACCAAGCTAGTTGCTGATTAGTTACCATTTATTCAATTTTCCATCTTTCTCATCTCCCGCACTCCCAGCTCCAGCCTCTCTCTGGATCAACTGCTGCTTCTTTCTGGCTTCTCTGTCTCCTTTTTCTCTCTTGCCCTTGCCCCTAGGTTACACCCAGCCAGGTAGCAAAATCAACATAAGAAAGCCCTTCCTGAGGGCTGTCAGGTTTAAAGGGAATATAACCTAGGGGCTTTTTAAAGCCCTTCCTCACTCTTAAGGTTTTTTTTCTTTTCTTTAGTCCAGGAACTTATTAACATCTTAATACTAGTTATTTTTGTATGGACATAGCAAGGGATACATTGAGGCTTGCAAGGCAGCTCTCCTGGCAACATCTTGCCACAGACTCAGACCACAGCACTCAGGCCAGATTAATCATTCCTCACCCTAGCAGGGTCCGAATCTAGTTATCACTGTTTGGCTCATGACAACATTTGTCCATAATCAAGCTCTTAACTTATAGTTAAGCATTAGGCACTTTGGCCAGGCCCATCTCGATGCCAGGGTAGCACACAACTCACCTCTTGCCCTGGGTCCTTCTTGTCCCACGTCGGGACCGTGCTTTGGGGGTGCTAGGAAGTAAAGGCAGCTGAGGCTTAGGTCAAGAGAACAGATGCCCTGGAGGAAAATATCATGTAGAGTCAAATGACTCCCAGGTTACAAAAGCATAGCATTTGTTAAGTCTTCCTGTGTCCATACAAAAAGGACTTGCTCTGAATAAACTATGCAAAGGACTCAAGGAGAAGAGAAAAACATTATTTACAAGTCAACAGAACACTAAGAAAGAAGCTACAAATAAACAAAGAGGAATAGGAGCACTGTAATGGGAGTAACCAAATAAACCTAAACTACATGAAGCTATGTTATCCTACACATATTCTCTTACTAATTGTGGATGAGGGACAGAGAATAACTGAGAAATAGAAGAGAATGGATCAAAGAACAAGGAAAGGGAGTAGGAAAAGGAGAGAGAGATAATAAAACTTTAACAAAGTCCAAAGTTCTGCTTTCTATTAAAAGTAGGCCTGGCCCCTCTCCATGCCCTGACGAGGCCCCAAGTTGCCACCTGCAAACAGCTCCTGGGTCCTGAATGGCCATGATCCCAGAGGCACACAGAGCAATCTCAGAACCCAGTGGTTTTTGGCAGAAATGCATCTGGACTGAGCATTAATCTATGGTGCCATGCTACCCTGGGTGGGGAAAGGTGTTTGTCCCTTCTCCTTTTCTCCCCAGAGGTGCGGTAACCACTACCTTTTCAGAGCTTATTTGACAGCCAGGTATAAGACTGCAGTGACGTGACACATGGGGCCTCACAGGATGGGGGGTGGAACTGGCCCCTCTCCCCACCCCCTCGAGGCCCCAAGATGCTGCCCACGAATGGCTCCTGGCTCCTGAACAGCCATGCTCCCAGAAGCATACAAACCAATCTCGGAACCCAGAGGTTTTTGACAGAAATCCTTCCAGACTTATTACTAAAATATCGAAATCCAAAATCACGTGGCCACTCTGAGGCTGCATGACATCATATGTTCTTCATAATCAGCAATAGAAAGCAAATTATCTAATGATGCCTTTTCAGCAGGTCTGATTGTTGGGGAAAATTCCAAATAATAATGGTGAGTCTCTTGTCAAAAATACTGAATGTGATAAAAGTGGAGAGAGAGTAAAGTGGAAATCATCTGCCACATAGGCAGGGGGAGGGGTGGGATGGGGGGTATACTGGGGTTCTTGGTGTTGGAACATGTGCACTGGTGAAGGGATGGGTGTTTGATCATTGTATGACTGAGACTTAAACAGAAAAGCTTTGTAACTGTTCTCACAGTGATTCAAAAAACGAAAATTAAAAAAAGTAGGCCTTGGCAGGAGAGAACTGTGTATTTGGAATTCACTGTTATCCGAATAGTGATACTTTGGAGAATAATATATAAAAGTTATCAACTGAGGAAAAACTATTAAGAAGGTAATATTTCCAATACAATAAATTAAGCAAGGAAGAAAAATATTGTTTTATTCCTCTGTTATTAATCCTTTAGGTTTGAAACTTTAATATTTTTGAAGAAACTTAAAAATACTTTAGCAAAGATGATGTTGTGTGGATAGTAATAAGCTTAAGCATTGACATTGTATGCAAAATCCAACCATAGATTTTGGAATTTGTCAGAGGTGATGAATGGACTTTTTGCTTCAATGTGCAAAAGCATTCTTATTTTTTTGTGCTGCAGGCAAGTCTTTCTAGTGACATCTGTGTTTAGCACAGGACAGGGAGGTCATCCTGGCTTACACAAAGTGGGTGAGAATTTGATTCTGTGACAAATGAGATTGGCTACCTGGTAATACAGGTAAAGATCAGGCTGGCGCAATCTAAGGATCAGGCTAAAGGAAACTACAAACCAGCAACATGATCCATGGCCTCAGTCAGTCCTCAGGAAAGGCTATTTCTGTTTCCCCAATTTCCCCTGCACTGTTCTTGAGAAGAGTGTTGATTACCAGATAACCAGAGCTTTGGTCTTTCACAGAATCAACAGCTTGGCAGCCACAAAGTGGCAGGCATCAATACTAATCACACGGGCCAGTCTGTAACTGGACCTTGGGACAGGCTGTGCTACACCTGCCTGTCCAGGAAATGTACTCCAGGGCTTGCCCCATGGAAACCACTAAAAATACTTATTAGCTGTTTCCTTGCCTGATAAGTGGTCTGTGCTTAGTTCTGGCTCCCATTATTGTATTGACTTCAGCCTGTGTTCTGAAATCTGATACCTTTGTACTTGAGGGGTACAGTCTGCCACCTGACATTGATTTGACATGGCATAATGACAGAATACAGGGAGAGGAGATGGAAATAAAGAACAGGGTATTCAAGGTGCAGTGTTGGCAGTTCTAGTAAGAGTACCCATCAGCCCAGACACCCATCAGCAGGAGCCCAAGTCTACTGATGAAACAGATCACTCACCAGAGTTCTGGTGCCTGGGAGAGAGCTACCTTCTTTGTTGGTTAATGTTCTATGCAAAATTGTATTGGGTTCTCAATATCTAATTCAAAATATAAATAATTTTAAAATATTTTATATTGGGTTCTTCATCTGCTCCTTACTTCATCTGAATTAAGTGGAGAGAATGAACTTCTGTCCCTCACCTTCCTCTTCGACTCCCCTAGAAACTAATTCATCATTTTGTTCCTACTTTCTGGACTTCTGAGGTTACATTTAGGGATGCCATCCACTCAGGGTACAAATAGATGTAAAACTGCCATGTCAACAGTGTATATGTGCCATAATTATTCAAGATACGATACAGGGCAGAGGTTCCCAAGCTTATTTGGCTTATGACCCCTTTTTAGGGAAAGGAAGATCAACTAGAGCTCCCATGTAAATAAACTCTCTTGAATCCAATATAAAAAGCTCACCTAAATTGCACACAGCATCCAACAACACCTCTCCTCAGACAATGGTATGGGGGCAGCAGTTCAATCCACTTTGGGAAACACTGACTATGGACTGGAGGACGAGGGTCAAAGTACGAGGTTCACTCCCAGAAGTTCCTTTATAAGCATGATTGTAGAAAAGGCTAATATTTAAGGAATTTGTGGAATGTATTTAGTAGCAGTGATAATGGGCAAGGAACAAGTTTACCCCAGACTCATCTATAAAATTTAACATGATAGAATGATATTAAGACATTATAGTTTTCACTTTTTTTTCCACTGTTATCCCATTGCTCATTGATTTGCTCGAGTGGGCACCAGTAATGTCACCATTGTGAGACTTGTTGTTACTGTTTTTGGCATATTTGTACACCACAGGGAGCCTGCCTGGCTCTGCCATGTAGGCAAGGAATTCTTGGTAGTTTGCCGGGCTCTCCAAGAGGGGCAGAGGAATCAAACCCGAGTCGGCCAGGGTGCTAGGCAAATACCCTACCTGCTGTGCTATCACTCCAGCCCTACAGTGCTATATTATAGTTTCTAAATAATTTATAGATAAATGCTACTTCCAATTACTTACCAATATGTAAAATAACTGAAAGTGGATTGATGTGACTGCAGCCAGTGTTGGGGTAGAGGAGCTCTGGGCGGGTAAACCTGCTGGATTAACCTTATACTGTCAACACAACTCTTCGCAGAGCCAGCGCTCAGTGTGAAAATCATGGAGCAGGTGATTTCCAGCCCAAATGTTGTTGCATTAAGGTATGGGAGTCAGAAAAGCCAGGAAGGAGTGGGAATTGTATCCTCCTGGAAGTTTGCTTTTTGGGTTTTCTATTTTGGCTCTTTTTGGGTGCGTGTCCTCTATGCTCACACTGGCCTTAGGGCTCTGTGGAAGTCTGTGGAGAGTTGGCATTAAATAAATATGTGTGAGCAGGAAGCAGGCCCATTCAACTTACTGCAGTTTGAAAAACTTGGCATATAATCTTACAAATATTCAACTTAAAATAGAGCTGAATGGGAAAGATGTTTTAGAAGAATTAGCCTAGACTTGAGTTTTATGAAAGGAAATTATTACGACAGATATTTCCCAATCTACCTGATATACTTAGGATATGTTATCTCTTTGTCTTTGTGGTCATTACCACTAACAAATACAAAACAGTCATCACCAGCCCTCAACTGGAGAGAGGAATTGGAATCGATTACATTTCTAAGACTTTGCCAAGCTTCTAAAATGTTACATTCATAACAACCCTAAAGGAAGACACAAGTATCCCCACCTTTTACAATGAAAAAACAAAGTCCACAGAAAGTCGAAACCTTTTCTCAAGCACTGGGTTGGTAAACAGAAGAATCAGGATTTGAAAACACACTGTTTGACCTGAAGTCTATGCTCTTAACACTACTGGCAGGCAGGAATAAAGTTGGTAAGTGGGAGGAGAGAATTAAGTTCTGGAAGAGCTAAAACAAATAGAAATAAGTATTTTTCTTTCCAGCTGCATAAAACTCCTAGTTAGAGGCCCTCTCCGCAACTATGGCCCTAGTTTTAGGAACATATCATTCCACCTCAGTCATTTATACAATCTACAAGACATGCTGCTTCCTCTTGTAATATTCATAAATACTCTTACCTACATCATTATTTTCTCACTCGTATGTCTGCTACTGATTAACAGGTAAATATGTTCTCCCAGGGACAGGATGTATGTGTGCATGAACATTTTAGTCAGTACATGTGTGTACCTGTGTGTAACCAGCAACCCAGGCTTTGTTAAAGAGATAAAATTCACTTGTAAAATTTTTTTCTTGGTTTTGTAGGTCACACCCAGTGTGGTCAGCACTTATTTCAGGCTCTGCATGCAGACAGGGATCAATCCTGGCCGGGCTCAGGGGCCAGATGTTGTGCTGAGGATCAAACTTGCCTCAGTTGAATGCAAGGCAAGTGCCTTACCTACTGTACTATTGCACTGTCACATGAAATATTTTGATATGAATAAATTAATAGGGATGGACTCTTAAAATCAGCCTTCCTAGTGACCCTAAGAACTTCTTTGTCATTTTTAATTTATTACAAGGAACCTGTCCAAACGGAAAAATGGACATAATCTTTATTGCAGATATTTAAAAAAAAGAAACATTTTTAAAAACTTTTTAAAAAAGCATCAAAAAGTTTTGTCTTTGGATTTTAAGAATGTGATAAGCTATAGGACAATTAGGAGCCTAATATCACTTAATGATTTGCTTTGAAACTATGTTCTAGCCATCATTTTCATGGGTCATTCATGGGTTAACAATGCCTCTGAACATTCAAGCTCCATCAAGCAATTTATGTGCTTTAGATCTGTTCTTTAACAGGGAAGAGACAGTGAAAGAAAATAACATCCTGTACCCCTAAAATATTCACTGTGGCTCCCTAGGAGGAAATAGCAGGCCTCCATGAGACCCGAGAAGGTAGCTCTCACTTCTACACCATTCTCTCTTGTTGGCCTCGAGAAATCACTCAGACCTGTAATAAGAGGATGCCACAGCTAATTTTACAGCATAAATCATCAGGCTAATACTATGTCTAAAAAGTGATATCATCAGCTTCTTTTCCTACAAGGCAGTTAGATCTTAGTCAATTACTTATGAACTAAGATTTAAAGACTTTAGAAGCCCCTTTGTCAAGAAAAGACGTTTTTGTTGTGACGTTCTTTCTGTTGAAAGTATTAAAGTATTATCAGTGCCTTAGAAGGTGCTCCAGAATGTTCTGTTGTTATAGAAAAGGTGCTTTCTAGGGAGCAAAAAAATGAATAATGCTGGGTTCTGTCAAGATGCCTAAAGTAGCATAATACAGAAGAGAAAGGAAAATCACTCAGTAGATAGGGAAAACTATACCTTGTTTCCCACATATTTCTCAAGCTGTTTAAATATGAAACGAAATCCTACTAGGCTACCAGTCTCCAGCTGTTATGATATCATAAGATAAATTTACAACTAGAGAAGCAGCATGTTTGCTTTTTTAAAGTATGGAAATATAAATGTTCCAAGTGTTAAAACTGTCCAAACAAATTAATTCAAGTAAAAATAGTTGTCTCCAAGTTGGTTTTCTCACATTTGCTTTCTTTTTATAGAACTCATAAGCTTGTCTCTCAGCCCTGAGAGGAGGAGAGTGCTTCCATCTCAGTAGGGGTCCTTCTGCAAGGGAAACCCAAGAAGCCCTAAGCAGGGAAGTCCAGTGGCTCCTGCCCATATGCCACTGCCGATCTACAGTCATGATCTACCCTCTTCACAAAAGAAAATCAAAGATGCTTTGCTAGGGACCGAAGCCAGAAATCTCACAACATGTTCCTATTTGGGTTGCTCCATTGCAAACTAAAATAAAAAAAGAGTTTCTTTCCTCAGTGACTTTGAAAAGAATAGAGTGGTGATTAACAGCGATATTTTTTTTAATGAAACGCAACCCGTCAGCCCTGTCATCTCCTGGCCATCCTCGCTTGTACGCGCCTCCCTGACAAGAGGAATAATAATGGTCATACATCACTGCTCTGCACGTCCAATCATCTAAATCTTCCCTCGCTGCAGCCTCTGAGACTCAATTACTTTATTGACATGCAATCTTCATAAGGGGAGAAATATTGTGCATGTAAGGTCACTTGGTTATGAAGACATATTATCATATTATCTGCATGAGGGTTGCAGGGCTAAGACCTGACAGAGCTAATTATAATGGTACATGATAGAAAGCTCAGTACACATTATTCGCTTGACTGCACTAAAGGTAAGTCCATGACATCATGGTTGTTTGATAAAATAAGGCAACTTTGGCTTGGAAGCTGTAATTTTTTTTCTATCCACAATTTCACTTTGGGGGTTTCATGAGAAACTGAAGAACTAGTTAGTAGATTTCTGAGGCATCCAGGAAGAGAGATGACACATTCACAGCGTGTGTGTGTTAGTGTGTGTGGGCCCATGCACATGTGTATGTGCAAAAGAGAGAGAGACAGACAGACAGAGACAGAGACAGAAACAGAGAGAGAAATAGGGAGATAGAGAGAGATGGAGACAGAGGGGTGGAAGTGTGACAGACATGCCCATTCCCCATATAATATTAAGTTTCAGTCCATTTTCCAGTAAGTGAAATGAGAATGACTCAAGAGAGAATAGTAGAGGAATACAAATGGGTATATTTGCTAGGAGTAAAATTTTTCCTCACTCTTAATTAACCTCTCTCAGTTCTTTGACTCTTGGTCCTCATACTATCATTAGTAAAACCTTATTTTGCCAAGAATTGGTGGTCCTGAATGGGGTGTTTTTGTTCAGACAGATTGTGTTATTTAAATGTTTGCCATCAGACACATGTTGAATGTTTTGTCTGGGATCTCTCAGTATGTGCCATTGGCTCACTGATCTCCAGAGAACACTGGGATTTTTGGTCTACGCTGTGTTATCATAAAGTCAAAATCAAGTCCATATTCATGGATGAAACTACCCCTGGAACCATGTAATCCCATCAACAGCCAACATTCAGAGACTATAAAACCAAGCTCCCGGAAGAAAGCTATGCAGAGTCTCTTGCCCCTATGCCTGGCAATCTTCACCAGGGCCCCTCGAAGGGGTTGGGTTGAGTTTCCCTCCTTACCCTGAGCAGAGCCCTGGCATCTGAAGACCACCGGAATCCAGGCATAGCCATGCTCAAGGCCCCTCTCTACACGTTCGGATGAGCCTCACACATGAAAGAACTGGCAGAGGAACCCAGGTGTGCTGGAGCTGGGGGTGAAATCTTTAAGCCCACTTGCATCGGGACTGGATCTCTTCCACCCAGATCCCCCATTTTCCAGTAGCTAGGCGGTCACACCCAGAATCTGCCCCCAGTGCCATGTAATCCCATCAATGGCCAACATCCAGAGACTTAAAACCAAGCTCCTGAAAGCGAAATTTTATAGCCTAGTTCTCCCTCTTGGAGAACCTGGCAAGCTACCGAGAGTTTCCTGCCCGCACGGGAGAGCCTGGTAAGCTCCCCATGGCATATTCATATGCCCAAACCAGTAACAATGATGGGTCTCATTCCCCTGAAAGAGGAATGACCCTGAAAGAGCCTCCAATGTGGCACCATTTGGAAGGATGAGTAAAGAGAGGCTTCTTAAATCTCAGGAATAGGACGAATGGAGACGTTACTGAGACCACTCAAGAAAATCCACGATCAACAGGATGATGATGATGATGATGATCCATGGATGATCTTGGGCCAGAATCTGAAGCCCTGGACATACATTCTACTTTGGGAGAGGTTTATAAACCTTTACAGAAGAGTAAAGAAGACATTCAAGATATTCCAATCCAACCTAGGCTGTCTTCTCGATTTCACTGATAAGGAAGAGAGAGCTTAAATCTTCTAAACTCTAGAATCTACCTTTAGTCTTGTACATTAGTGTTTTGACTTAGACACAAGCAGCAGAGAGCACAGCATAAAATAGAGGCTGTCAAAATTTTCTTATTTAATACTCTAGTAAGAAATTTCTCAATTTCTAATATGAATAGTTCAAATATAATGATGATAGGTGTAATAAAGTCACAAATATTCAGATGCTTTTGACCTGAGTTGGAAATTGAATTGTGTATAATATTGACATTAATTAAATTTGATTGTAAAGCATGTATAGTAGAAAAGGTAACACTTTAGAAACAAGGATTTTTGCATTGACTATTTTCCATGGAGAAGTACAATACATTGAATCTCCAGCACTTCACATGCCTTCCTGATATAGGGATATTCACAAAGAATAATATCCAAGTTATATTATTAGTTGAGGGGAAAAAATATGGTCAGTAGAAAAAAGTGTTGAATAATTATAGGATTGAAAATCTACTTCTAATCTAATCACCCATCATAATGTCATAACTTCTTGCCAAAGGCAGTCTCCATATCCACCTCTATCCCACCCCTCTACTTGTTGGAAATGGAAGAAATAGTGAGGTATTATTAAAGTTATATAATGTATAAATATTATTTATATATATATTATATAGATATATAGCTTATAGAAAGTTACTATGAAAATTAAATGATTAAAAATAAAATTAAAGACATTTATAAACAAAATATACATAGTGAATGACACACTATATAATACAGCTTGTTTTGAGGCCACACCTGGCTGTGCTCAGGGCTTACTCCCACTTACGGATAATTCCTTGTGGGTCTGGAGGACCATGTGGGATGCTGGGGATTAAACCCAGGTCAGCCCCATGCAAGGTAAATGCCCTACCCACAGTACTACTGCTCCAGCTTCTAAGAACAGTAGAGTGCTTAATAAACAAATTTAACTGAAAATAATTTATTGCTTTCAAAGATCATAAGAAATTTCTTTGCTTTTTGAACCTCAATTTCCCTTATCTTTCTTCCTCCTTCCTAGTCCCATGATGAACACAGCGTAGGGATCCTACCAATTCTTCCATCCACATGTTGACATGCATAACCACTGCCTCCATACTGCCTCTTCATTGAGGCACCTTTGGGAGCCCAAGTTTGCAGTGCTAGAGTGGGAACTGTAATCACAACCTGAGCCTTAGTTCTTAGCTTGAAGCATGGCCTTGGTCTTTGGCCTTATTTAAAATGGATAATGATGGGACTGCGGCAATAGTACATCAGGCAGAGCACTTGTTTTGCAAGCAGCCAAACTGGGTTTGATTCCTGGCACCCTATATGTTTCCCTGAACCTCACCAGGAGTGATTCTCGAATATAGAGCCAATAGTAAGCCCGAAGAACTGCCAAATGTGGCCCCAAAACCAAAAATAAAATAATGGATAATAGGATTATAGAAAGTTAGTATAGAAATTAAATTATGAGAAATGAAATTATAGACATTTATAAACAAAACATACTTGGTGAATGACAATTATTACTGCTGTTTTAATCCAGTCTCTTAAAACTGCTATGCAGGTAAATCAGGAATGTAAAAAAAAATATGATGTACACACCTCTAACTTGGGATGTAAATGTGATTCTGTCACCAGAATCTCACACATGAAAGTGCTTTAGATCTTCAAAAATTTTTTTAGAAATCTACTTTCAACAAAAGAATCTCAGAACCACTGCAGAGATGCCTCTGGACTTTAAGCCAGGCCAATTTCACAAGGGCGTCTCAGACGGGAACAGGCATTGTCCCTCCACCAGCCCCCTAAGAATCCCGGTGGCCATCAACTTCCAGAACCCAGTGAGAAGTGCAGGGCACGCGGGTTCAGTGATGGAAAACTCCAGGCCTCAAGGGATAGGGATGGGCCAGTCCTTCTCAACTCCTCATCCATATGGGACCCTGGAGGTCACACCCAGGAACTGTCTCCAGCAGCTCTTTGAGCTCCTTAACAGCCATGATCCAGAGATACACAAAAGAATCTTGGAAGCGAGCAGCTTGCCGTTGAGATTTCTTCAGACCCCAATTATCTAAAATTTTAGAATTCCAACATCTTATGCTATCCATAACAAGAAATACAAAATAAATTGTCTGGCATCTGCCTTTTCGGCAGTCCCAGAAAAGTCAAAATATAGTGGTGGGAAGGTGTAATGGTTGTGGGCTGGTGTCTAAATTTTGAATGTCATCCATTATTGTGAACAACTTTATGAAATTAATTTTTTTAAATTCTACTTTCATCAGGAAGTCCGTGGCCACCCAAAAATCATGGGTATTGTCAGAATACAGAAATGAAAGTTGTGAAGGTAGAAAGTGATGCAACAGAGAAGTCAGGAAGACCAGAATACAGCTCCATAGAAAGGTTCTGAAATCACAGATTCTGAAATCACAAAAGAGCCTCTCTGGTCATGCCCTGATGTACCATTTCTCATTCCTCATAGTAGCCATAGGGATTAGGCCCATAGTATGTCACAGAAACTAGTCCCTCAATCTTTGTAACCAGGGCTTACTCTGTAATAACAGAATCTAGAAATCAGGAGACACCCTCTTGCCACCAATGGACTCATCTCTTCATCCGTCATATTCTGTATCTATCTAAGATAGTGATTTTTTTGTCACTATTTTCCTGTAATATCTTCTGTGTTGATTAGGATCCACTCTAATAAAAGCAGATAATATAGAAAGGTACACTTGGGGTGCCAGGAATCTAACATGGGTTGGCCATGTGCAAAGCAAATGCCCCACCCCCTGTACTATCACTCCAGAGCCTCTAAGTAATTTTTATTGTTCAGATTGGGCAGATTATGTTTATCTTCCCTTGAGGTCACTGATTTTGTCCTATGTCATTAGCCACTTTGTGACTGAGTCCATTCAGTGAGTATTTTGTTTGTATTTTTTTCTTTCTTTGGACTGGAGCAATAGCACAGTGGGTAGGACGTTTGCCTTGCACCAGGCCAACCTGGGTTCGATTCCTCCATCCCTCTTGGAGATCCCAGCAAGCTACCGAGATTATCCTGCCCACATGGCAGAGCCTGCAAGCTACCCGTGGTGTATTTGATATGCCAAAAACAGGAACAAGTCTCACAATGGAAACTTTACTGGTGCCTGCTTGAGCAAATTGATGAACAACAGGCGACAGTGCTACAGTGCTTTTTCCTTTACTTTTTTTTAAAAAAAAAACTTACTGAATCACCGTGAGATAGTTACAAGCTTTCATGTTTGGGTTACAATCACACAATGATCAAACACCCATCCCTCCACCAGTGCACATTCCCCACCACCAATATCCCTGTTATAACCCCCTTTTCCCAGCCTCCTCCTACCTCCATGGCAGACAATATTCCCCATGCTCTCTATTTTGGGGCATTATGGCTTGCAACACTGAGAGGTCATCATGTTTGGTCCATTATCTACTTTCGGCACACATCTCCCATTCCAACTGGTTCCTCCAGCCATCATTTCCTTAGTGATCCCTTCTCTATTATTTACTTCTTATTTATATACTGAGCCATAGCACAGCAGGTAGGGTATTTGCTTTGCATTCAGACCACCCAGGTTCGATTCCTCAGTCACTCTTGGAGAGCCCCGGCAAGCTACCTAGAGTATCCTGCCCGCACAGCAGAGCCTGGCAAGCTGCCCATGGGATTTTTGATATACAAAAAACAATAACAAGTCACAATGGAGACATTACTGGTGCCTGCTCAAGCAAATCGATGAACAACAGTGCTACTATAGCAAGGATGAGAAACTATTCTAGCCAAGTTAGGGAAAGAGATTTTTGATTTAAGGGAAACAACTACTGAAAAGAAACAGTGATTGGGGCTAGAGTGAAGCACAGTGGGTAGGGTGTTTGCCTTGCACGTGGCCAACCCAGGTTCGATTCCCAGCATCCCATATGGTCCCCTGAGTACTGACAGGAGTAATTCCTGAGTGCAGAGCCAGGAATAACCCCTGTGCACCGCCGGGTGTGACCCCATAAAAAAAACAGTGATTCAAACAGATTTTTACTTTACAAAGAATTTCACACTAATTTATCTTTTGGATAATTATTTTACTCAATTAGAACCCTAGAGGAAAATCTGAAAAAATAATTAATTAGTAGCAGTGTCATCCTGTTGTTCATCAATTTGCTCGAGCGGGCACTAGTAACATCTCCATTGTGAGACTTGTTGTTACTGTTTTTGGCATATTAAATATTCCATGGGTAGCTTGCCAGGCTCTGCCGTGCAGGTAGGATATTCTCAGTAGCTTGCCGAACTCTCGGAGAGGGATAGAGGAATCGAACCCGGATCAGCCGCATGCAAGACAAATGCCCTACCCACTGGGCTATCACTCCAGTCCATCAATTAATTAGTAGTCCTATATATTATTTCAAACAATCTTTGCAACAACCTTATGAAATAAATAGTATTTTCATCCTGAATTTGTTGAAATCATGACTAAGATAAGTTAAAATAGTTTCATCAGGTCAAACAGTTATAAATTACTCCATTTTACATTTTAAAATTCCTCAGCTGCATGACATTTTGGATACTTGAATTATAGTAGGAAATAGAATAAATATGCCTGTATTTTCTCTTAACCATCATTAGATAAAACATTATCAATTTCTGAAAGTTTTTGAATGAGTCGATTTGGTGGGCAGGATTAGTTGGTTAGTTAATTTTACCAATTTATTGCAGAAATATAGGAGTTTAATCTCTCTTCATATGAGGAAACAACTAAACTAAAAATGCGTTGGAAAGTGCAAGAGTCACAGATGGAGAGGAAGACTAAAAATCAAATTTTCCTGTGGTATGAGCAGAGACGCCCATGGGATAACTGAGAGCCAAACAGCACGAACCTTGCCACTTCTATTTTCAATACAGATATTCCTATGAAAAGCAGCTGTAGTTCCTGGTACCCCTTCTCGGATAAAAGAAAATTCAAGTGTTCCTTAGGAAAACTTTCCCCTTAAGCACTAATACTTGGCCAGAATATCTTTTACAATTAGTCAAGACTGGGCCATGAAGTAGGGGGCTGAGTAGAAAGAAACTTAGTTTTATGGTTAGACAGACTACCGAGAGATTGTGTTGGAAGTGGGTTTCATTTTGTGTGACCACAATTACTTAATCATTTAGCTTTCGCTTCAAGATCTGTTAAGTGTGAATAATTTGACAAGTTAGGCAGACTAACTGGTTGTAGACCAAACACTCGCATTGGAAAAAACTAGCAGTGCTAGAGAAAACATGCACAGGAAACTTGAATTTAAAGGCTTCAGAGAGCTACTCAGGCATGAGGGCATGAGGAAAGAAGATTTTGGAGAAAAGGTAGAGAATGGAAAAGCAATGGCACATGCCCGACATCTTGTACCACATCTCCCCTTAAAGCAATTTCTAATTCTCACACTGCAATTAAGAGTGTGGGGTTGGGGGTGTGATGCTATAGAATTGCACATATGGAACCCCAGTTCAATCCCTCATATCTCCCCCTCTCTCTCAGATATACAACAGTGTCTCTCTCTCTCTCTCTCTCTCTCTCTCTCTCTCTCTCACACACACACACACACACACACACACACACACACACACACACCACACATTTTCTACATCTTGGAGACAAACCTATATGTAGTGCATACCAAGGAGAAAGGGTCCAAATTGATTGCCAAGACTTTCAGTTGAAACTTAAACGAGGAAACTAATTTGCCTTTCACATTTGTAAACTGGCTTCCCCTCACTTTCCCCATTAACTAAACTTAAGTGATGCCACCCCCCCCAACCCCAACTGTCTCCCAGAAGCAAAATAAATCCTCTGGAGATAAGTAACAATTTTTTTTCATTCAATGTCAGGTACTATATGAAATATCACGTAGCATACCAGGAGAGAAGATCAAACGCTGAAAAGTTTTTTTGTTTTTGTTTTTTGGGTCACACCCAGCGATGCTCAGGGGTTACTCCTGGCTCTGCACTCAGGAATTACCCCTGGCAGTGCTCAGGGGACCATATGGGATGCCAGGGATCGAACCCGGGTAGGCCGCATGCAAGGCAAACGCCCTACCTGCTGTGCTATCGCTCCGGCCCCAAACGCTGAAAAGTTTAGAAAAATTAGAGATACAGTGCTACTGGTATCCCAGGTATTGGAGTTAATTAGCCATGGATTGGAAAATATCAGTCAGGGGAAAAAGAGAAATTTTAGCAAAGAGCTGACAACTAAAACAATGAAATTTAAAATTCAATACAAAAACAGCACTAGTTCCTAGGGACAGAGATACAGTACAGTATCTGTATCTGTAGGGTCTATAGGTAGGGACTTGCTTTGCACACATTTCACCCATGTTCAATACCCAGTAATCATATGGTCCCAAAGCCTCACCAGGAATGATCCCTGAGTGCAGAACCAGGTGTAAGCCCTGAACACCACCCAGTGTGGCAAAAACAAACAAACAAACAAATAAATAAATAAATAAATAAATAAAAACCAGAACAAAACAAATGGAGAATTACATAATTAAGGGAATAATTAGGGGAAAAGGAGAATGGATAAGAGTGAATCTATATTAAATGTAAATTGAGTTCACTGTTTTAAATATTACATTATTTGTCTTGATTTAAGAAAATATTTCACAATAAAATTGAACGCTGCTTTAAAGAAATACACATTGCACACAATTCCTCAGAGATCTGAAAGTAATGAAAAAACTTTAATATAAAAATACTTATTATAAGACATGATATATGTTTTCAAATATCAAAAAATAGACTATAAAACAGACATTACTTGAAAAAGGTGGGAAGCTTTAGAGTGATGAATTTGTTGTTTAGAAAGATGTAAAGATCCTAATTTTATGCAAATGTTAAAAAATCTAAAAAAGAAGCAAAGTACTGACAAAACTAAAGGTAAATAATTTTATAATCAACTGGATTATCAAAGATAATCAAGATAATTATCAAGATCCTCCTCGAGCGGTATTACAGATTCACCACCAGGATCTCACCATTCTACAAGGAAGTGATCATTGATGTAAAGAGAGGGGTTAGGCAAGGTGATACCATTTCGCCGAAACTCTTCAGTGCCACCCTATAGAACGTCATGCAATAGAATGGGAGTGAAGGTAGACGGTCGGCAACTATACCTCCTCCGCTTAGCTGATGACATCGTTCTCATAATGCCAAACATTAGCCAAGCGGCACAAATGCTGGCTGACTTCGACCACGAGTGTGGAAAGGTCGGATTGCAGCTGAATCTCAACAAGACGATGCTCAAGAAAAACAAACTAGTCCCTGATGCTCCATTTGCTCTCAATGGAATGAACATCTCCAAATGCAGCAGCTATGTGTACCTGGTTCAAGAACTCAACATGAGGAATGACTTGGCGCCAGAACTGTGCAGGAGGAAGAGAGCAGCGTGGAATGCCTTCAAGAGTGTCAAAAAAAGTGGTTAAGAGGACAAAGGACCTCCGACTTTGGGCACATCTTTTCAATTCCACCGTTCTTCCTGCACTAACATATGCCTCAGAGACCTGGGCCCTACACAAACAGGATGAGAATGCTATTTGGGTATCCCAAAGAGGAACTGAAAGAGCTATGCTAGGAATATCATGTCTCACTCAAGTGAGAGAAGGAATCCGGAGTTCCAACCTCTGTTGACAATCAGGAATCAGGGACGCTGTCTTGTTTGCCAAGACATCAAAAATGAGGTGGGCCGGACATGTAATGCGATTCAGAGACAAGCACAGGACTAGAGTTGTTATGGACTGGATTCCACAGGATATCAAAAGACCGAGTGGCCGCCCACCAATGAGATGGTCAGACTTCTTCGTTAAAAAAAACCCTGAATGAATGATTTGAGGCTCTTTCTGTTCCTGTAGTGAGCAGATATCATTGGGCTACACTAGCATGTTACAGGAACAAATGGAGATGTTACTGGCGCCCACTAGAGCAAATCAAAGATCAACGGGAAGACAAGTGATACAAGTGATCACCTAGGGACACTTTAATAGACCTCCCAGTATGTGAAAGAAGTGGCAAAAATCAGGAGTTTTATAATATTTAACCTGTTGGATTAAAAATATGATCATATACATACACATTTGCAAATAAACAAGTGAAGATTATTGCACATAAAAACTGGAGACATAGTGCAACACAAGACATTTACTCAAATTAAACATATGTCAAACTACAGAGTGTCAAAAATGTGAAAATATTACAATTATGCAGAGTATATACTTATATAAGAATCAAATTACCAGAAAATAATTTACAAATGATAGTTGAGAAATACCTAAGTGCCAGGAAATGAAACAATGAACTTCAAAATTATTCAAAAGACAAAATACTTACAATCATATGAAAATCAGTAAAGATTTGAATATAATGAAAGTATGACATAAAAAATTATAGCATGCAGGGAAAGTCCTTCTATGAGTGTCATGTATATTCTTAAATGCTTATGCTATAAAAATACTTATTAATCAAATTATCAATTTTTAGAAAATGAAAAAACATCAAGTTTACCCAACAAACCAGAAAGGATGAAATGCTAAAAAGAAAATAGCATAAATGATGAAATTTACATTAAGATGAACAAAATCAAATTTTTTTCGCAAGAAGTTATGAAATGAGAAATTCTGGAATGAAAATAAGGATGAAATTGTTTGAGTAAAACAAAGAAGCTACACAATTATAATATCTGAAATAAAAAGAGGAACATTGATAGTGTCAGAAAAAATATAGAGAAGTGGGTACAATGAAAAACTATGCAAATAAATTTGACAGTGAGATGCAACTTTTAAAACACTTGAAAAACACAATTTACCAAAATAGATATTATAAAAAATACATTAGTTCTATAGCTTAAAAGCTTTTTCACAAAGAAAAGTTAAGGTAGGGATGTTTTTAGCTATCATTTTTTCAAAATACTTAAGAAAGAAATAACACCAATTTTAAACAGTCTTCCAGAGAATGGGGGGGAACAATACCCTCCCAACTTTTTATTTGAGATGAGTAAAATTTGATATTTATATTTGCAAAGAAAATTCAAAGAAAAATTCTTCCTAAAGATTTTTGGACAGCCTTTCTCATGAAGAGATGAAAAATCAGAAACACAATATTAGTAAATAAATTATTTGTTTTTACAAGTGCATATGTATTGGCTCATTATGACTTAGCCAAGTTGGAAAAATTCCAGGGGTACAAAAGTATAAGACAAACACAGACAGGGGAGAAAATACTGGCAAAAGGCTCATCATATAAGAATTAAAAATTTACAAAGAATACTTAAACACATGTATATACTCTCCACATATTCAGATGAGCCTCATGTATGGGGAGCCAGCAGAGGAATCCAGGTGTGAGGGACCCGGGGCCGAGATCTCCAAGGCTGCTCGAATTGAGACTGGGCCTCTTCCACCCAGATCCCCCATTTTCCAGTAGCTAGGCAGGCACACACAGAGACTCCTCCCTCTCCCTCCTGCGCTGTGTAATCCCACCAATGGCCAACATCCAGAGACTATAAAACCAAGCTCCCCAATGCGGCCTTGTGACATCTAATAGCCTAGTTCTCCCTCTTGGAGAACCTGACAAGCTACCGAGAGTCCATTGCCCACTTGGGAGAGCCTGGCAAGCTCCCTGTGGTGTATTCATATCCAAAATACAGTAATAGAATATACACACCTTTCTGAGAGCCCAGCAAGCTACAGAGAGTATCCTGCTCACACCACAGAGCCTGGCAAGCTATCTGTGGCATATTCAATATGCCAAGAACATTTACAATAGGTCTCATTCCCCTGACCCTGAAAGAGCCTCCAATCGTTGGGAAAGATGAGTAAGGAGAGGCTGCTAAAATCTCAGGGCTGAGTGTAACAGAGATGTTACTGGTGTCTGCTCAAGTAAATTGATAAACAACGGGATGACAGTGATACAGTGATACTTAAACACAAGAATAAGAAAATGGCCCTCTTTTTTTAATGGACAAAAAAAAAACAGGGTCTAGTGAGATACCTCAAGTGGTAGGGGATATACCTAACATTGGTGAGCCCTGAGTTCTAACCCCATAACTGCATAGCCTGGAACACTTCTGGGTCTAGCCATGGTCATCCCCAGAGCAATACAAATATGGTACTCGTAGCCCCTGAGAATCACCAGATCCAAGCATTATACCAAAAAGGCAAGAGCTGAGCCATTAGGCTTGTATCACTGGTCTGAGTATATTTGGGAGTAGCCCAAGGTACCAGGTTTCAATAATAAAAAAATTAATGAGGGTGAGAGAGATAGTACAGCAGGTAGGGTGCTTGCCTTGCACATGGCTAACCTATGTTTGATCCCCAGCATCTCATATGGTCCCCTGAGCACTGCCAGGAGTGATTCCTAAGCATGGCCACCCATTAAGCATGGCCAGGTGTATCCCCCACCCCAAAATTAGAAAATAGACAAGAGACCTGAATAAATAACTCACCAAAGCAGATACACCAGCAACAAAATAAGCATGTGAAAGTATGTTCAACATCATATATCATGATAAGGTTGAAAATTAAAATAATATATGTCAGTACACATATATGGGAATAGACACAGTTCAAGACACTGACACCACCAAATGCTGGTGAGGATTTGGTGCAAAAAGAAATGTCACTGGTGTTAGTAGGAAAGCAAAGTAATAGTCACTTTGAAAGGTAAGTTGGCAGTTGTTGCAACCCTAACCTACTTTTTAGCATGTGATTAGCAACAGTGCTATTTTGTAATTATACAAAGGAGTTAAACATATGTCCACACAAAAGCCTGCACACTGACATTTATAACAGTTTTATTCAAAATTTCAAAATTTAAAATTTAACAAAGATGTCCTTCAGAAGGTGTAAAATATATAAACACTAGCACATCCAGATACTCAATGCTAAAATAATCTAGCTTTAAATTAATAAAAAAACAAACAGAAGATTATTAAATAACATTACTAAGCCAAATAATCTAGTCTGAAAAGGCTATATAAATTTCAGGAGTTTTCAACCCCAAAACTAAAGAGACAGCAAATATATGAATGCCTGTGAGAGGCTCAGAGGGAAACAAAGATGAAGTAAAGCAGAACTTTAAGGGCAGTACAATTATTCTGTGATGCTAAAATCTGTCATTGTCACTGTTGTCCTGTTGTTCATCGATTTGCTCGAGCAGGCACTAGTAACGTCTCTATTGTGAGACTTGTTGTTACTGTTTTTGGCATATTGAATACGCCATGGGTAGCTTGCCAAACTCTGCCATATGGGTGGGATATTCTCAGTAGCTTGCCAGGCTCTCCAAGAGGGACGGAGGAATCGAACCCGAGTTGGCCATGTGCAAAGCAAACACCTTACCTGCTGTGCATCACTGGGTGTGACCCAAAAAGCAAAACAAACAACAACAATGAAAAAGAATTCTTGTGATGTTAAAATGGTAGATACATTTCAGACATTTGTCAAAACTCATAAAATATACAACAGGAAGAGTGAATCCCAGTAGATTTTGGCTAATAGAGATGTGTCAATGTAGGTTCATCAACTGTAACAAATGTACTGGGCTCTTGTTGGTAGAGAAGTCTGCATATGTATGAAGACAATGGTATATGGGAACCCTGTACTTTCCATTTAGTATTGCTATGAGCCTAAAATGGCTCTAAAAATAAAACCTATTATAAATAAATACAATCCATTATATTAATGAAGGAAGACAAAGATCACCATAACAGATCAACAAAAGCCACATAATATTTGATAAATTTCAAAACTCATTTATGTTCACTCAACAGAATAAGGTGACTTTATTGATTTAGAATAGGGCTAAGGCGGTTGCCTTTCACGTGGCCAACCCGGGTTCTATTCCTCTGCCTCTTTCGGAGAGCCCAGCAGGCTACCAAGAGTATCTTCACCCACAGGGCACAGCCTGGCAAGCTACCCGTGGCATTTTGTTATGCCAAAAACAGTAACAACAAGTCTCAAAATGCAGATGTTACTGGTGCCCACTTGAGCAAATTGATGAGCAATGGGATGACAGTGATACAGTGATAACAGTAATACAGAATAGGGCTAGAAATAATATATGGAACATTAAAGCTTTTGATGAAATTAACAGCTGAGATAAAAAAAATGAGGCAAGGCTATCTTTCAAGATAATTTCTATTCAATATTGTGCAGAACTTTCTAGCCATGATACACTGTAAGGAAAAATGTTTAAGTATTACAAAGAAAGAAATGATTATTAATAGTTTACAAGATTTATATACAGAAAATCAAAAGATTCAACAAATTCTTAGGAAAGGAATTCTAAGACCATTTAGCAAGGATGTTGACTTCAAGATCAATATATGAAAATTATTTCTTTCTCTACATACTAGCATCAAAAATAAGTAAAGATATTGAATATTTTAAAAACCATATGCCAGGACTGGAGAGAATACAGTGGGTAGGGTTCTTGCTTTGCACACAGCCAAGCAGTGTTTTATCACTTGTATCCCTCTATAGACCCTGAACCACTGCAGAAATAATTCCTGAGAACAGAGCCAGGAGTAATCCATTAGTATCACAAGGTATGACCCCAAAACAACCCAAAAAAGTCCAAAATATATGACTAGAAGTAAATCTACTGAAATGTGTACAAAACCTGCACATACATGCATGTGTACTTATATGTCCCTTTGGTTTTATAATAGCAGACATAATATTTCAAACATCTAAATTCTCAAAGTCTACATGCAAAGTAAACCAAATCAGGGATGGAAATATGTAGACATAACAGGAGGTAAGGTGCTTGCCTTACATGTGGCCATCTGGGTTCTAAACCATCAGTACATATGGTTTCTTTTTTTTTTTTTTTTTTTTTTGCTTTTTTTTTGGGTCACACCCAGCGATGCTCAGGGGTTACTCCTGGCTTTTGCACTCAGGAATCACTCCTGGCAGTGCTTGGGGGACCATATGGGATGCCGGGGATCGAACCCGGGTCGGCCGCTTGCAAGGCAAACGCCCTACCCGCTGTGCTATCGCTCCGGCCCCAGTACATATGGTTTCTTAGCACCAAGAATATATCCTAAATTCAGATCCAGGAATAGCCCCTGAGCACAACTGGTTGTGGCTCAACCATTCCTCCCCCAAAGTAATCTCAATCAAACTCACTTTTCTTCATTGCTGTTGCTGTTAATAAGATTAAGTGTTTCTAAAACTCAATTATAAAGAATTCTAAATGGCCAAAAATATAAACTTACAATATGACTAGGTATTAGACACTATTACATCTAGCAATAATACCTGGAATAATTAAAAGCCTGTGACATTAACAAAAAAGAGACAATATAAACATGTGATTGGAACAGAATCAAGAGAATATTTTTACCTAAAAAATTCATGATTTATGATAAAAATAAGTGGCTAGAGTGTCTTGGATGCAGCTGGCCTGGGTCCCAAGGCACCTCATATGGTCCCCCATGCCTGTAAGGAATGATCCCTGAGCACTGCCAGGTGTAGTCCAAAAACAAAACAAAAAAAGTAGTGGAAATAGCATATCTTTTCAAATATTCTCATGAAAACTCAACTGCTGACCCCCTAGTTCACGCTACACATGAAGATAAATGCCAGCTGTATTAGAGTTTCAAATGTGAGAGTAAAAGAGAAGACAGTATCAGCTGCTTGTGTTTGAATTCTAATGTTCTCAGTGCTGTTGAGGGTGCAGCTTAAATTGTAAAGCTTACGGGGGTCTGGTTAGAAGATGGGAAGGAACCTGAGACACTGGTGGAAGGATCATGACACTGGGCAGGTATGGAGGGGAACTCTGTTTTCAACAATAGTGAAATTGTGGTGCCTGAATAAAAATGCTGTAAGATTAAAATAACTATAAGAAATAAAACAGAAGAGTTTTAAAGAATAATATAGGTAACTGCCTTCATGAACTTTGAGAAGACAAAGTTGCTTACACAAGAATAAAAGTATAACACATAAAGTAAAAGACTAATATACTGGACTCTATTATTAAGATAATGGTGTCATGTTCCACAAAAAGAAAATCAACAAAGAGAACAATACACACTTCCATTATTAAATTCAAAGTAAAGCATAACTAAGGTGTTTTAAAAAGCTAAATGCTGGTTATCTTTGTAGAGGTAGAAGTCAATGCTCAGGATTCAGTGTGCCAGCAGTTCTTTGGGTACTAGTACCATTCTCTCTTTAATCTGGATGGCTTGCAGTATTTGGAGAAAACCAGAGTGCCCGAGAACAGATGACTGATTAAAGAAACTTTGGTACATCTACACAATGGAATACTATGCAGCTGTCAGAAAAAATGAGGTCATGAAATTTGCATATAAGTGGATCAGCATGGAAAGTATCATGCTGACACAGACATAGAAGAATTGCACTCATCTGCGGAATATAAAACAACAGAATGGGAGACTAATACCCAAGAATGGTAAAAATAGGTATCAGGCCATGGCTTGGAAGCCAGCATCACATGCTGGGGGAAAGGGCAGCTCAGATAGAGAAGGGAACACCAACTAAAGTGTGGTTGGAGGACCCACTCGGGATGGGAGAGGTGTGCTGAAAGCAGACTATAGATTGAACACGACGGCCACTCAATTCCTCCCTTGCAAACCACAACACCCAAAAGGAGAGAGAGAACAAAAGGGAATACCCTGCCACAGAGGCGGGGTGAAGTGGGAGGGGGTTGGGATGCTGGGGTCATCGGTGGAGGAGAGTGGGCACTGGTGGAGAGATGGGTGCTCGAGCATTGTATGACTGAAACACAAGCACAAAAATATGTAAATCTGTAACTGTACCCGCATGGTGATTCATTAATAAAAAAATAATAAAAAAATCTGGATTGCTTGCTATAATTTATAAGGCTGTACACTATTACTTACATGTTTTAGTGTATATATGTATATATATCATAATTCATCTTAGAAATGTATTTTTAAGTTATTAACAAATAAATATAGAGCATGAACTTTAGTGATGGGTATAGGTTTGGAACAATGTATGTACAAACTATAACAATATTGTTTATCATGATACCTCAAAAATGGAGAAGTTAACTAGCATTTAGTTCACAGGTAAAAAGAACATACACACATATATTTTCTCAAGGAGCATCTGAATGACATTCCAATAAAATAGATATCAAAAGGTTAATTTCACTATTTTGCCTGGTGCTATTTAGATCACTATTTTGATCCAAATAAATTATCCAGAGAGGAATTAGCTTAAATGTATCAAACAGGTGTGACCTAGATTGTGATAGAAATAGACAGGATTACCAAATTGTATCCAAGGAGATCCATATTGTTGATGTAATGTGTATTTTACCAGTTAATCCCAGTGAGCCAGCAAAAAATATGACACCTTACCAAAATTAACCTAGAGAAATGAATCGGGCAAGTAAAATGCATGACAGTGGGCTTACTTTGCTCAGCCCATCAGTAAATGAGACACATAACTCAGGAGATACACTGTATCTCAGAAGAAACAATCTATTTGCAACAGCTAAAAGATGGAAATGAACTAATGACTAAGTTCTATAAGTGCCTTATATTTTTATCTTAGACATAAGTTCATTCATTATAGGCCAATACTTTTCCCAGTTTGGGGGTATCTTTTCTATGAGTCATCATTTCAATTTATGGTGGAGAAGGTTTTTTTTTTTAAATATTATTTTGATTTTTGTTGATTTTATTTGTCCCTTTTTTTGGCATCTGTTTGCTTGGTCAGTGACAATGAGTCATTGAATGTGCCTCTAAATTTGATTTTCACAATGGGCTCTGCCTATGTTTCCTCAAAATAATTTATGGGTTGGCATAAATTAAATTTTGTGTAATGTGTGAAACTGGGGTCTGAGTTCATTTATTTTACATGTGGCTTCCCAGTTTTCCTAACAAAATTTGTTGAAGAGACTTTGTAGTCTTTGCTCCTTTGTTGAAGATCAGCAGAGTATAAACCTGAGAGTCTGTCTCTGGGTTTTCAATTCTATCCATTAGTTTGAGAGTTTTTCTGTATTCCAGTACCACACAGTCTTGATTATTATAGCTTTATGGTATATTTTTTATTATTTTTGGTTTGGGGCCAACACTGAACATGTTCAGGGCTTACTCTTCACTCTGTGTTCATGTGTTCTATACCACACAGTCTTGATTACTATTTATGGTATTTTTTAAACTTTTTGGTTGGGGGCTCACATTGAACATGCTCATGGCTTATGCTTAGCTTTGTGCTTAGGGTCAAATGTTGAATGGTCAGATCTCTTTTGAAAAATAACATATGTACTTCTCAAAAACCTAAACATTAAGTGTCATACAATTCTACTTCCTGGCGGGCCCCAAAATACTATTTCTAGAAGACATTTGGTCTAAGTTCTTCACCGCACTATTCATAGTAGCCAACATCTGGAAACAACCTGCCCAATAACAGATGACTGGATAAAGATACCATGGCCAACATAAAAAATGTACTACTGCTCAGCTATTAAAAAATAAGATAAAATCATGCAATTTACTACTACATCAATGTTGTGTTGGCTGAAGATGAAGACAGAACAAAGTAAGGAAGCAATAAGTGGCCAAGGATGACAGAACTGGAAAGTTTATTCATAGAACTGAGCTTACCTGAGACTGGGTGAAGGCAGTGGTGGGTATGAGTTCTTGGGACATTACTGGAGGGAGGCAAGCACTGTAGTGATGGGTGTAGTGTTGGAACATTATATGAATGAAACTATAATTAACAATGTTGTTTACAATATAACCTAAAAAATGGAGGGTTAAGTAGAATTCTTCAGACACAAATATTATGTGTAAGCAAAACATTCACGTATGCTTATTTTTTCAGTCATTCCCTAACTGCAAGCCAATTAAGAGTGTGCCTGAACACTGGGAGTACTGCGTCGAATAGCAGAAACAGCCACTGTGCCTTTTCCCCGGAAGGAAGTGATGTATTATTATGTTGACCTAAGGGATGCTTCAAGTGACATGTGCATTTGCTAAGTGAATTGGCAGGCTGTGAAATTATACATGCATGCCTATTAGTAAATAAGGTGTTTCTAATATTTACTCTTGTTAGATTTTTTTCTAAAGTAAGGTTCCATGAGGCTCACCACACTCTCCAAGGTGACTCCCCAAAACATTATTCCTGGTTAAAATTTTGCTTTTTACAAATTCTTTCACACACATGACATTTGTTAAATTTCAAAGTATCCTGTGGTAATCAATATCTTCTAATGATCAAAACAGTAAATCTCAGATTTAATGATTCACTCAAGGCCATGTAGATATGGTAGGATTAAGATTCAAATTAAGTGTATTACTCATTTGGAATCTCCAGAAAACTTAATACATTTCCTGTGACCCCACTTGGGACAGGGAAAGCATAAACTCAACAGGTACTCCAATGCTCTTTTCAACTCCAGAACAAGTATCACTTGTGGAACTTTCAGAGTGTTATACATTTTCCCTTTATTCTATTCTAGTTATGCCTTTTAGATGTAATGCTTAGTCTGCAGGCCCTGTCACTATTTAGATGGTGGAAGGTAGATAATAAGTTTTGACTGAATCCTGATATTTAGCTGCCCTAGCTTATAAGGGAATTCCCACTACATATGCTATTTATGGCACAAGTTTAGGCTTAATATTGTAATATCAATGTCAGAAGTCTCACAAATCCTTTCAGAGCCTGCTCTACAAAATGGGAAAGCTTTTGAAGAAAGAAGCCCATCACTGCATTTGCTTTCTACAGAACCAGGCCAGTATCGGAAATGTGGCTAGGTTTAGGATTCCTTGAGCAGCAGCCTACAGAACAAGACATGAATTCAGCCTGTGTCAGCACATCTAGTGCACACAGGAACATGTGGTGTGCTAAGCTGCAATGTACAATGAAGGACAGCCAAACTTAAAATGTGTGGGAAGCATATGGTAGGGGTGGATCTCATAGCTGTGTCTGGAATGCACACATATGGTGACAATAATATGTATGGGAGGGTACTGTCCTTTTTGAAAAGCATCCATACATTCACACATGCATCCATGTAGGCCTAGGAATACAGAATGCCAAGAGGGGAAGAGGTATTTCATATCATCTCATCCAAACCCCAAATTTATAAGAGAAACAAAACACCACAATACATGCAACAAAATATATTCCTGGTCACACAAGACAAATCCAGTGGTAGAATTTGAGACTCCTATTCTCAATCTAGAACATTTCCCTTGGTAGCTACTGAGATACTTCTTGAAAGCTGACAGTTCCCAAATTCATCTCTTCTGGACAATATGTCCTTGTGGCAAGTCTTATACAGTAAGAGAGAAGAGTCATATTTTGAACACTTTTATGTCAACCTAAAATGATGTTACATGTTAACACTTAACGTTGACCCTAAAATTCTAATGAGGACTCAGAAAGTCCAGAAGAGAGCAGAAATCAGTATGCTTTAGAAAACCAAAAAGTCCCGGCCCAGACCCTTGGAAAGATGCACAACTGTTTCTTCAAACCAAGAAATCAGGTTACCAAAAAGTAAGAAACTCATAGAACTTCTTAAAAATTTTTAAATTGAATCACCATGAGATAGAGATTTATAAAACTGTTCATTGTCCGGCTTCAGTCAGACAGTGTTCCAACACCAATTCCTCCACCAGTATAAATTTCCCACCACCAATGTCTCCAGTTTCCCTCCTGCCACCCTCCCCCCAGCCTGTTTCTATGGCAGGCACTTTCCTTCTCTCCCTCCCCTTCTCAGTCTCTGTCTCCATACTCCTTCCCCCTCCCTCACCTTTTGGGCATTATGGTTTGTAATACAGATTCTGAGAAGTTACCATGTTTGTTCCTTTACCTGTTATCATCACACAGCTCTTAGCCAGAGTGATCATTTCCAACTATCTTTGTCATCCCAACTTCTTTCTCTACCCCAACTCCCTTCTCTTACAGAACATGAGGCAGGTTTCCAACCTTGGACCAATCCTCCTGGCCTTTATTTTTATTGTCCTTGGGTATTAGTCTCATATTAGTTTTTTTTTTTGTCCCACAAGTGATAAATCCATAGAACTCTTGTTCTACCCTTCATACAGACTCTGAGGAGGAGAGTGTGAGATTCTGCCAGACAGAAGGTAGATTACATGTCCTATCATATTTTTTTAGACCTACAGCCCAAACACCAGAATCCTACAGCATGCAATCCTTCTGTGCTTCCCTGCTTGCTGTGGAGCTACTGATGCCTGCCCTTTTGAAACGATCTTGATATCTCCAACCTACAGAAGATTCTTTCCATAGATACTTGCCCCTTTAGGTAAGCCTGACTCCCTGTATCTTGTCTCAGCTGCTGATTTAAGACTTCAAAGTAATCTCTGATATCCTCCTAGGCATATGAAGTTGAGCTAGAAAATTAGGGCCTACAGATTGGGCAGCCAAAGAACCATGTCTCAATTTGTTTCCATAGGATTATCAGTCCTCACTATAAGAGGAGAACATAGGGAATAAACATCTTTCATTCTCTTCTCTCCTTAAATCCTTAAGGACCCTTTCAAATGCCTCTTCTTCCTGAACAATTCCAGTCCATATTATTCTCTCTTGTATAAAACAAAGCTTTGCAAACATTTCCACTTGAAACTCTTACTGGTCTAAAATATTTTATGAAATAAGAATAAAAATCAAACAATAATCATATATTACAAAACAATTTTTTTCATGACTTCCAATCATTATGTGACACTCACTTCTTTTTAGAGTCAAGACCCTACAGTCCAGACCAGTGTTTCTCAAACTTTCTCTGACCATGGCCTTTCTGACTTTGTTTCATTCTGGGTACTCCCCTAGTCTTGTGCTTTGCCCCTCATTTACATGATATTTTATTTGTGGCCTCCTGGAAATAATCTTGAGGCCCACAGGAGTTATACAGTCTCTACCTGAGAAATATGGGTCTATACCATAAATATATTTCTTGATTATATGTTACTAAAAGCAAATTATAGTAATTAATGAATGTCTTTTAGAATTATTCCTAATATTTTGACCTTCAACAAATTATTCACCTCTTAAAATCCAGATGAAGTATCAATCAAGTTTTTTTATGAAACCTTCATCAATACTATAACAAGGAAAATTCCAACTCCTCAGGGCTTACTTGTAGGTTAACATTGTATAGTCCAACACATGTAGGCATGCACACTCACACATGTCTGCACTGTTCCACTAATCTCAGCAAGCATCAACCTCATTAAACTACCAAATGAATTCATTTTGTCATTTTCTCTAGCCCAGGCCTAGAACTTGATAGGAACTTCAGAAGGAAGGTAGGAAGTAAGGGTAAAACAAGGCAGACAGTCAATGGGGATGTAAAGTTCCCTGGAGAGTGAGTACTATTATTTCACAGTTTGTGGTGTATTGTTTTGGTCTTTTTGTTTATGCTTTGTTTTGCTTTGTGAGTCTGTAACTCCAAACAGATCTTCTATGTCATTTTATTCCATAAATATTAATGACTTTTATTTGAGTAATAACACTACTGCTGCACTGCTCTGTTGGCAGAGCCAATATATAAAGTGTTGGCATATGACACTATGAAGTATGATATGATTTTTTTCATAGATGTTGAAAGAAACATAGAAAGTTCTTTTCATAGAAAGTTGAAACTCCTACCACTCAAAAGCCTTCTCCAACTCCATGCAATTAAGTAAATGACAGAGATCAGACAAAGACCTAGATGTAATACCCAGTGTTGAAAATCTGGAATCAGCTGCCTGGATTTGGAAGGCTCACCTCTTATCAGTCATGTGGCCTTGAGACATTGCATTCTTTCCATTTTACAGTCCTTATTTGTAAAACTTATTTGATAATGTGCTAGTCTCATAAAATCTTTTTATGATTATTTGAAAAAAATCAACTCAAATTTAATGAACTTAAAGTATTTAGAGACTTTCTTCCCAAGGCAAGTGCTGAATAAATGTTGCAGCAAATATTCCTTCTTTGGTTCAACATGTACTTATTGAACAAATGCCACATGCAACAAGAGGGAAAAAAGAGAATAACATTCTAGGATTTGTGTCAGGCCATGGATTACACAATTTGGGGAGCAAACCACAAGCTAGACAGCCACAACACCTTACTCAACCATTGCTCAAAAACAAAGCAAGATTTCATTAAATTTTCTCGTATCCTAATGTCATATTTTTAGTCCCAGGGCTCCAACTGGGAAGTCAAACGTGGGAAATGTTTAAAGTTTTTAGAGAAAAGTTTCAATTCGATCTCATCAAAATCAAATTATACCATTAGCAAACAGAGGCTAGTGACTTGAAAATGCACCAGGAGGTGTCTCAACGGTGCTGTGAGATTTTGCAAACATTCTCTATTCCCTCAGTGGATTTCTCACCAAGTGAAGCCAGAGCCTCCATCTGCTTTGTATCACTACTCCCACTGTTGTCCTCGGGAGAGTTCTGCCCTGGTAACATGTTATCCCTTAAAAGTGGCCTGCCCCAGCAAAGCACAAGGAGAACCGTGCACTGTCTAGCACTGAGTTTAGAGACTATGAACTTGCCAGGGAAGTGAATCCAGTTTTTGCCTCCGATGTCATGATTTTACTTCACTGTGCTTCCATTTTTTATGACTAGGAAAGGGAGATCAGAGACACTATAATGAATGTGCTTTGAGATCCTACACTGCTGTAAATAGAATTCTGGCCAGGAAAGTGGAATCTTATAACCTGAAGCACTTTAAAAATAGCAAAGGATTTATCTGAAACAGAATAGGAATTCTCCTTTAGGGAAATGATGTAGTTGACCTCAGGCAAACACTTTCAACTCAGTGAGTCATTGAAACATAGCTGTAATGTGTGTGTAATCATCCTAATTATGTTGGAGTTTTTTTTTAAATCACTGACACAAACCTGGCACTGGATTCAGTGTAGAAGTGTGTTCCCAGTAAGTCATGCAGGATGAGGGAAGCATAACATGGAAAAATCTGGCCTGCACCATATAGACTCCAGAGCCTTCCACAAGAAATTACCTTTCTTTAGCTCTACTATGTGATAATAAAATGATCTGGCAAGTGGGCATAAGAATTAACTCAGCCTTCAAGTGATTCTGACATGTTATAATACTAAGATCAGTTACGCATTTCCTTGAAAATCTTTGTAATAAAAATAATACTAAGTAAAGCTAGACAGCTATGTGTGAGAACTTCTTATCAGGGTTATTATGGCTGTGAAACAGAAAGAACCAAGAGGTAAACAATATATTTTCTATGAAGTACTTGTTTCAACCTTTACCTGTGTACTTGTGTACTTGTGTACCTTTACCTGTGAAGTACATGTTTCAACCTTTACCTGTGAACTGGAGACAGAATTATCTAATAAGCATATCTGTTCTTTTTGCTCATAAGTTTAAAATTCTTTAGCACTTGTTTCCAATTTTTATGACTCAAATCCTTAAGTTGACAGTTTTTCGTGATTTTGGTCATACTCCCTGCTGCTACTTGTCCCTCACCAAGTTCCTTGCTCTCATCTACCTCTCTCCATTGTCCAAACAATATTCTCTATCCAAACCACAGTTCAAATTATTTCAACAGATACAAATATTTATCATCGTAGCCAGCAAACATGCTGTTCCCTCTTGAACACTCCTCCCTCACTGCACCACTGGTTAGTTAGGATATTATCTCACATCTCAGCTCAAGGTCACACCTTCCAGGAAACCCTTCCTAACACTCATCTACAACTGAAATCCATGTACTCAAGTGCTCCCATAAGTCTGTGTAACCACAATAGAGTTCTTACCATACTGAACTGCTAATGTACTCTTGGGGTGGACTCTACCTCTGTAATGACTGATTTTTTTTTTAAAGCAGTTTGTTCTTAGCATTCCTCTCAGCACATAATAAGAACTTAATAAACGTTAATTTTAGTGTTTTTCTTACACAGTGGGAAATGCTAAAGTTAATTTTTCAATTGCTATTAATAACTCAAATATATGAATAAATATGCACTTACATTAATATTTATTGAAAAATATAAATGAATATGGGGAGCATGACTACAAACATCACAAAATGCATACATTGGGAATGGGAGTGAATAAAAGTTAATATATTAACAGACTGTCATTCGGTGTTAGAAATATGAGTGACTTCTTCCAGTAATATTTATTTTCTATATTTTCTAAAATATCACTGTCACTGTATCACTGTTATCTCGTTACTTATCGATTTGCTGGAGCGGGCACCAGTAATATCTCCATTGTGAGACTCGTTGTTACTGTTTTTGGCATATCAAATATGCCACGGATAGCTTGCCAGGCTCTCCGAGAGGGTGGAGGGATGGAATCCGGGTTGGCCACGTGCAAGGCAAATGCCATACCTGCTGCCTACCGCTCCAGCCCTCGGAACATTGTAAGATATAGTAATAAATGTAAAAGCATTGGGGGGAGTGGGGAGCTGGAGCAATAGAACAGTGTGTTGATTCTTGCCTTGCACTTTGCTGACCCAAATTTATCCCGATGCCCCATATGGTTCCCCCAAGACTCACCAGGAGTGATTCCTGAGTACAGATCCAGGAATAATCCCTAAGCACTGCTGGGTGTGGCCTTTGCTTTTTGAATCACACCTGGCGATGCTCAGGTGTTACTCCTGGCTTTACACTAAAATAAATAAATTTCTAAAATAAATCATTTTAAAATGAAGACAGTTAAAAATGTTGATATTTAAATTTCAAATAAAACTATTTCATTGCAGAATAAAACAAAAATGTTATAGATAAAGGGAATGAAAACAAACCTATATTCTCACCACTACTGAGATGGTAATTACTGTTCAGAGAGAGACAGATTTTTACTACAAAGTCATATAGACAACTGACAGCAGGTAGAAAGTGAGTAAAACTAGTCCAAGAGGGACTGGAGAGATAATACAGGGCGTTAGGCATTTGCCTTATATGCAACTGAGCCTCGTTCTATCCCAGTGGTCCCATAAACACTGCCAGAAGTGATCACTGAGGAGTGTGTATATGCCCCCCATCCAAGACACACACACACACACACATACACACACACAAAGAGAGAGAGAGAGAGTGAAACCTAGTCTATAAAATATTGGAAATATTGGATCTCCTTGGAGTCTTTACATAGAAACTGAATGCAAACATTTTTTTACTGTTTTCAACATTCGTTTGTACATCTATTCATTCCAAGTATATTCCTCAGTACCTACTAGATGATAAATAAGACCATCGTCTGGCCTTCCTTCTCCCTTCTCACCTTCTCCAACACCCTCAACTGAACTTCAATACACCCCCACACTACAGTCCTCCTCGTGCACAATGCAGTGTTTTGCACTAAGTGACATACTTCAGGCACCAAAGGAAAGCAGAAGTTTGTACTATGAGATTTTTTCAGTCTTAGTGATATTTTAAAAACAAACAACAAACTTGAAAAATTAAAAAGGCATTAAGAGTTGCGGAGGCTTATATTATTTATGGTCACATGGTTCTGGTACTCTTCCTACTGCTGCTGAAACAAATAATACAGACTTGGTCCCTTAATGGCTTGTCTGGGGCCAGAGAGACAGTTCAGTGGGTAGAACATTTACCTTGCACATAGTTGACCTAGGTTTGTTCTCAGCACCCCACATCATCCCCTGAGTCTCCTAAAAAGTGATCCCTGAGCACAGAGCTAGGAGTAAGCCCTGAGCGCTGCAGACTGTGGTGCAAAAAATAAAAAATAAAAACAAAAGACTTATTATCTTGTGGCTCTAAGCGTCAGCAGGGTTGATCCCTTCTGGAAGCCCCAGGGAAAGGGTTCCTCAGCTTCAGCAACATCTAGAAGCTACCTGCATTTCTTGGCTTGTAGCAACTTCCTTTGTCTCCAAATCTTATCATTCACCCCAACACTTTTCATCGTTGTTGCCACATCTCTGTTTTCTCTTTGGGATCCTGTTGCACTGATTTTCAAATAAATTTTGTGGTGTTTGTTGTTTGGCCTACCTAGATTATCCAAGAAAATCTCCCCCATTTCGGCACTCCTCATTTCATCCTATATATCAAATCCAAAGTAGAAAGTTGATGTGTATGGCATGGCAAGGGATATTCTCTGGGAGAAGCCTTTGAAGGGAATATCTGAAGGAAGTGAGAGATTAAGTCACTCACATATCCAGGGAAGTTATGCAGGCAAGGAAATGCAACTCAGACAGGGTTAAGCAGAAAGCATATTCCCAGTATGCTTCTGACCATCAGAGAGGCCAGTTTAGCTACAGGAGAGTGCATGAGTAAGAAAGAAATGAGAGGGGTGCGATAGAAGTCTCAGAGGACCCAAGATGCCATTGTCAGAATCCAGGCTCAGTAAAAGCCAGCAATCAAATTAACACATTTTGGGCTAGGGAATTTTTAGGACTTTTTATTTTCCTTTTTAGCTTGCTCACATACAGACATTTAAAAATAGCTGCTAAATGCTTCTCCCAGGGAATGCAAGGCACTCATAATAATAATAATAATAAAAAAGTGCCTTGGGCTTCCTTACAACTGGATACATCAAAGGTTTTTCACTAGTAATTTGGGGAGCCTCTGCCTCTGGGTGCCACTGCTGTGATTTCAAAATAGAATTATCTCGTGCTATGTGATTTCTTGAATCATTAGTTTTCCATTTTCTCTTCCTCTTTTCTTTTTTGTTCAATTTTTTTTGTCCAGTGCTAGTATATACAAGAAGTTTTAGAGAAAAAAAATGGTGGCTCATGGGCAATTGGGTGAAGGGACTATTGCCGAGAAGGGAAAGAATAGAGCTTCTTCTTGGATTCACAGTGACCCAGGCCTCCGGAATGTCTTCAATCAATGGAGAGTGGGATCCAGTCTTTAAGAAGCAATGCAAGCATTAAAGGGAAAAAAAGACTGTCGGCTGAAAATTAGGACCAAAACAGGCCAGTGGATTTTACTTTACTTGATGGAATTAAGACTTTCACTGCAGTTTGGGCCCAGAACAAGAGCTTATTTTTTATTTTTTATTTTTTGCAACCAGAGAAGAGTACTTACAAGAAGCACAACCTCGGTGAACAAAATAGAACCCTAGTCCCACCCCTTTAATTACTTGGCTGACAGCAAGCTCAAACTCTTCAAAATTATAATTATCAACAATTCTAACTCATTATGTACTGAACAGTAGTTATCTTTGAAGATTAATAATTTTAGCATTATCAAGGAAAAATAACAAAATTACTTAATTTCCTTCCCAGTCACAGTTCCAAATCTTTAAAGGAACAGCCTTCAGGCAAAGTGAAGGGATGCGCCCCTGGCCCAGTGGGGCCTCCCTGAATTTCACATGATGAGACAGAAGACATCTGGGTGTGGGGCTCAGGAACCTCGACTCCTTGGCCCTCTTACTTTCCATTTCGCACCTTTGTTTAAAATATTAGTAAGGTAAGGGTTGCAATGAGGGTGAAGAGGAACTTACATGAGGGACTCTGGTTTTTCTGGGTATTTGGATCATTGGTTCATCCACATGCCAGCATTACTAGATCTATGTTATGCTAACAGTGTCAATTTTTAATGAGAAGCAATTTAAAAAGATGGTTCTCAGCCTGGAAGAAAGAAGAGTGAGAAGAAGAAAACCAGGAGAAATGAAGACAGAACTCTCTGGATACCATAGGAACCTTGTCAAGGGCACCCTAATTTAGTTAAGAGCAATGCATAGGGTAAGTAAGACACATCTGGGTCCAATTATGAGCCATGAGGTTCCAGTTTTTGACCATTGACACAAATATACAATCCTTGTGGTTCTCTGGGGAAACATTCTCTAGAAACTCCAAATTTCTTGCACTTACATGGTTATTTGCATCTTTTCTATAATACATTTCCTGAACAGAATGTGTCCATTGCAAGGAATCTAGAATAGCTGTATGCACACAGAGGGGAATAAATTAGGGCAAAATATGTACAAACTGCCTTTATACTAAAGTTCCTCCCTTTTTGATTTCTACGTGATAAAATTTATTCCCATAGAATTCAGAGCAAATGTAGAGGCAAGAGATATCATGACTAGCTGGGTTTGTTGCTCAGGAATTCTTTGCAAATACATACCATTTATTCTCCTCTCTGGTCATTAACCTCCTCCTACATTGGCTTTGTGTCCAGCTCTTGACCAATCCAAGCTTGCTCCAACTGCAAAAATTTGACCCTACACTTTCCTCTGCCTGGAAAACTCTCTCCACACCTCACAGCTCTATCCCTCAAAAGAGGGATAGTCTGGCTATCCCTGGCTAGTGAGGGCTCCCCAGTAATTTACCTTAAGGTAAAATAATCCCTGAAACATACCCAAACATTTAGTGTTCAGCACATATTCTCTTATATGCCCTTACTGGACACTTAATAATACAGATACAAAGAGAAAATTGTGAAGAATTCTCAAAATGCCACGACTAAACATTAAACTCAAGCATAGTATCACCTTTTAATCATAGTGCCCATGATTCTAATCTTGTCCCCAATTTTTAGGACAAAATCTGATATGCAATATGGAATAAAAGGCTAAATGAAAATATAGTTCAAGAAATAAACTGATACATCTACAATCCTCTTCTATTTTGATTATTTTCTGGCAAATTATCTTTCTTTTCATGAATGAACAACACTTCCTTGAGACTACACCACTCATAAAGTCATGGTAGGCAGCTTTGAGTGCAAGTTAAGATGAATCAGGGATAGTCTTCTTCACAGAATCTGCAATCAGGTAGCAAAATGAAAACAGTGGTCTCAAACATTTCTCTAGATAAAAAAATTAAAGGGGTCCGGAGGCACAGGAGTATAATAGTTGAGAGATTTATGTTGCTGAGAACACAAAGGTTTTATGAAAGAGATGACATTTAAGTGTACCTGAAAAAAAGGAATATAATCATGAAGAGAATCCAAGAAATGTTAACAATGTCAGCAAAGGGGGAAAAAGGTGGAAAATCAGAATTACATACAGTACAGAGGTGATAAAGCTCAGGACAAAGTATACTTCCAGGCTCATATGACTTTGTCATAACTGAGACCCTCTACCTTCTGGGGTTGAGGGGCACAGTTCTTCATTGTTCACCAGAGACCACCTTTAGAGACCATTTCAGTCTTTCCAGTATAATATTGTGCTTTATCAAAACAGTCAAGAAGAACATCTTCTCAGATGGCAGAACTCAAAATTATATGTAGACTTGTAAGGGACATGGTGTCGCAAAAACTTTTCGATAATCTCACAGTTATAGGCCAGTCATAGACTCAGTCAATGCACAAGGCTATGAATATCAGGAGATAGGTATTATGAAGATCATCTTAGAAATTTCCTACTAACATATGACAGGATGGATAGGTGCAGAGGCCAATGGTGTAGAAAGCAGAGAAATAATTAGACTCAATGAGAAAGAAGCAAGTTACAGAATTTGAGATTCTGGACAACTCTCTAAGGTCCCCACATGCATGAAAATGGTAAATTTCAGGAAAAATATCGAGGCTATAAATCTATATTTGAGAGTCATCCATACATAAGTGACAATTTAAGGTTTGTGACAAGATGTAGGGATGCAGATATCTCAAGCTATGTTATTCATTTCAACTGAAGAAGCCCTGTGAACTCACTTCCTTTGTGTGAATTCCAGCTTCACTTTCAGGTTCAGAAACACCCTCTAAGTCAAAACAAGAACTTGAGTATATTTTTGAAGATTGTCAAAAGCCAACTCACTGGAACACTGGTCTCACCAGGATTTTTTTCCAGAGCAGAGAGAGATCTAGCTACAGGAAAAGGTTCCAACACACACACACACACACACACACACACACACACACACAAAACTTGTAGAGAGAGAGAGAGAATGGGGAATATTGTCTGCCATGGAGGCAGTGGGAGGGTGGGAAAGGTGGAGGTCTATGGAGATATTGGTGGTGGGGAATGTGCATTGGTGGATGGATGGGTGTTTGATAATTGTGTGATTGTAACTCAAACATGAAAGCTTGTAACTATATCTCATGGTGAATCGATAAAATAAAAAAAAACTTGTGAAGAGAAGAAATTTTGTTTATATATTGCATTTTAGTACTAGAGCGATAGCACAGCGGTAAGGCATTTGCCTTGCACATGGCCAACCTGGGTTCTATTCCTCCATCCCTCTCAGAGAGCCCGGCAAGCTACCGAGTATTCCGCCTGCACAGCAGAGCCTGGCAAGCTATCTATGGCATACTTGATATGCCCAAAACAGTAACAAGTCTCACAATGAAAACGTTACTAGTGCCCACTCGAGCAAATCGATGAACAACGGGACGACAGAGAGACAGACGTTGCATTTTAGTTTTCAAATCACCTGTATCCTGGTTCAAATTGCAGGAAGAACAATTTCTATCATTTCATTCTGCAAGTGAGGAAGTAAATCTAGACTTAAGTTTCATGCACAGCAGCTATGGACAGAATTCTTGCCACCACAGGTCTCCTCCCATACAGAATTCTCTACTACACAAAATCCCTGACCTGAATTTCAGGTTGGAAATGGATTCTCCCAGCTTTGCATGTTCAAAGTTAAGAACCCACTTGCAAACACAAATGAGCATTAAAAACTCACAGGTCTCAGTGTTTATTAAATTTAGAAACGCTAAGGTCAAAAATCACCAAATAAATAAGTGATATTGGGGTACTGAATCCACTTACAACAAAACAAAACAAAATCCCAGAGTAATCCTTCTCTTTTGGGAAATTCAAGTTTAAGGTTAAGGAAACTCAGCAGTTCTCTAGTACAGAGTTGAGCAAACTTTTAAGCCAGACCAAAAACCCAAGGCATTCCCCATTGCCAATCCATATCCTAATCAATGTTGATTGAATGTCTGAATGTAATTTGAATGAAAGGCATTTCAAAGCACAAAGGTTCTGTTCCCAATAAGTTTGGTCTATATAATCAAATGCATTCTTTCTAGTCCAATCAGCAGAGGCTTGGCAGAATAAAGGTCTTTGGTATGAGAAGAAAAAATCTAAGCTTAAATCTTACAATTGCCCCTTTGAGGGTCGTTGACTCGGCAAGTTTTACAGTGGTGTACTGAAATGAATACTGCCTCTATGCAAAGCAACAGGAGGTCACATTATAATTAGAATGCAATCAGTGGAATTGGTTATGGCTTGGTTTTCTTCCTGAAATGACAATCTACGCCACATCTGCCATTACATTAATATTTGCTACATTACTAGGAGAGCACAGGGAGGGGGGCTGGGTGGAGGGAAAGCCAGTGTCTTTCCACTGAGCAGCAGATAGAGTTGTCTTTAGCTACGAGTCCACATGAGCTAATCAAGGCCCACGCAGTTCACCTTTAAAATACCCAAACCATCTGGCAGGCTGTCCCATGATAAATCTCAATGATAAATGTCTCCGTTTTGATGTTACAAAGGAACCGCAGACCTGCTCAGTTTTGGCACAGCTGAAAACATACTGGCAACAGTAGAATAGAACTCAGATGTCCCAAAATAGAGAAGTAAATCATTTTGACCTGTAGGGCATAATATATTTAGAGAAAACCTGATTGTAATAAAAAGGTTGGACTCATCACAATTTGTGATATAGGAGTGGCTCTACACACATATGTATGTGTATACACACATAAACATTTGCACATTTATGTATATATGCGTGTATCTACTTAATACTTTTCAGTTTATTAAATACAAAACTCCAGCATGCCCATTCAGAAAGTCCTCATTCTTTAGCCCCCTCCTTAGACAGCTCCCTCTGACATTTCTGAACTACAACAGTCTCTCTCTGCTCCTCAGACATCCTGCAGGGGAACTGTTGGGGCAAGCCTGCCTTCAGAATGATTAATCCACTCGCTTCTCCATGTTATGCTGGGCCCAGGGCCACTGCCAAGAAAGGACAAACTGTGACCACCAACACCAGGAAGCGAAGACACAGTCTCAAAACCCAAGGTCAGCCCAGACCTGGTGCCGAGTGGGAATCATAAAATGAATTATGTTGTACAGTTTGGAAGCACAGACTTTTATGTCCAGCCAAACTTCAGCAACAAATTAAAGAGTGGTCAATTGTCCTTTATTTCATCTTCACCAAGTTGGGGAATTAATTAAACATGGACCTGGAGTGTCAAGGACAAGGCACAAAAGCCTCCCTAAGCTAACGGCCCCTGTCCTTACTCCTTTCCCTGGCGGGCCCCCATCTCTACAACCCTTTCTGGCTCTGATGCTCAGCATGAAGGACCTCAGGATAACAGAGGGCTGGCCAAGGGAAACAGCCTCATGAGCTCAAGGTCGCCTGGGACCTTGGAAGGACTGAACAAAGCATGGTCTTCCCACCTTCCGTGCAATTGGTTGCAACCAATGTAAGCAATTCCCTCCATTGCCACAGAGGTCACTTTCTGGGGACTAAAGGGAAAGATTGATTGCCTATGTGCTCCCTGGAAAATTATTTAAATAACATGATTTTTGTTCTTTCTCATATATGAAGAGAGCCAGAAATAACCAGGGGAGGTGACTTTTCTCCAGTTAAAAGAGGCTTGAATCTCACGCTCTGGATTTCCAGACAAATTGGGGGAATGGAGGAGGTCCATCTCTGAAGAAATTTTCCTGAGAAATGTAGATTTGGGTGAAGCAGTTTTTTTTTTAATTCATGGGCGCCTGCGGCAACAAGAATCTGTGATTACTTGGGCACTCCGGGAAATGAGTGCAAATAAATTTGAGGTGACTATTTTCTCTAAAACTTTAAAAAAATATGTACTGACAGTCTATGGTCAGAGGGAAGTGGGGGGTGGTGACAATTATTTATTGGCTGTTGGCAGTTCAGCTGGGGATTTAGCCCATACCTTCTCAACTGCTGTGGGCCAAACAGCACATGGCTGGTTCTTTAACTGTCGTCTCATGAGCCAGTTGTAGAGGTGCAGAGGGGAAGCATCCCTGGGCTCATGGCATCCTGGGCTCTTTAATCACTTCTCTGGCTCTCACTGTACTCCTCTCCACACACACACACACACAACGATATCCTGGGAGCCTCAGGGGTATTTTAAAAAGAGCAAGGAATTTCAGGTGACATCCTAGAAGGTTCTGTGCACAAGCGAAAAAAGGAATGGGACAGGACTCTTTATTGGTATGAGAGCACATTTGAACAACTATAGTGGAAAGAATTGCATTGCCACTTTCTCCCCCCACCATATGGTCGCTCCCTCTCAAATCTGATTTATGACTCCTGATTACCACAGATCCTTTGGCTAGGCCGCTTTCCAAATGTCTTCCTACTGTTGAATATTTGGGTGCCAATGTTTCCTCCAGGGAAAAGAAGAGACAAAGAATAATGGTGTCCTAACTTCTGCTCCCTAGCCCTCCCCAATAGACAGGGTTTCTGGTTTTGTTTTAATCGTCTGCAATAGGATATCCAGACTGTTTCTTTTCTTTGTCCAGGCTTTAAAGAAAAGCAAGTTAGGTTATATTTTTTTAAAAAAAAGTCAGGTAGATTAAGGGGTAAAAAACCTCAACAACCATGTGTTTAGCAAAGGCATGGTTCACCGTCAAATCACTCTCTAGTAGTTTCCCAGTAGAAACCTAACAATGAATTAGGAAGGCTGATACTAAGAGGAGGGTGTATAAATCCACAAGAAGTGTGGAATACATTTTTCAAATATGAAATAACCCTTTAAATATGACAGCTTCAAACCATTTATTATAAACCTTGATGCATCAAAAAAAATTTTTTTTTTGCTTTTTGGGTCACACCTGTCAATGCACGGGGGTTACTCCTGGCTCTGCACTCAGGAATTAGTCCTGCCAGTGCTCAGGGGACCATATGGGATGCTGGGAATCAAATCCGGGTCAGCCACATGCAAGGCAAACACCCTACCCGCTGTGCTATCACTCCAGCCCCGCATCCAAAATTTTTTTTAAAAATAGTCCAAGGTAGAATGCTAATCTTCTTAGATAATGTTCACCACATCTACTAATTGAGTTTCTTATATTCTATACCACGTAAATTTTTTGTATCAAGTGAGTTTCCAATATAAAATTGGAAAAAAATACAAAACTAATAAAATACTGTTGAAGCTATTCTTATATGAGGCTCTTTAAGCTATGTGGTTTATATTTTATTCAAACAAACTCAAATCAAAATTATGTTTTCACACTATTAGAGGAATATAACTATCCCTTGTCTATGTTAGTAAATACTCATTGATGTAATGATTATTGACATTCATGTATCAAAATTAATGTTAATTGAAAAGAGAAATTTCAACGATCTTGACAATTTAGTTGGAATGATCTAATGAAAATTTTTGGTTAATAAAAAATATTATAACACCCCAAAGGAAAGAGAGATATAAAATTGGAATGCTCCACCACAGAAGCAGGGTGGGGTGGGGGTGTAAGATTGGGGGGGTGGGAGGGAAACTGGGTTCATTGGTGGTGGAGAATAGACACTGGTGGAGGGATGGGCTCTCAAACATTGCATGAGGGAAAAACAAGCACGAAAATGTGTGAATCTGTAACTGTACCCTCACTGTGACTCACGAATTAAAAACTAAATAAATTTAAATAATTAAAAAAAAATTATAGGGATCTGAAAACAGAAGAGAGAAAAGGAAAGAAAAAGTACACATAAACTGAAAAACACAAATATTTCTAATTCATGTGGTATACAGGTGACAATGTGACAAAAAGTAGAAGTCAGAGCTGCCCTCAGAAAGCCAGGAATATATTTTATTCTCAATCTGATCATTCACATTGAATGGCACAGGGTCAATGACTACATTTGTCTGCTTTAAAAACTACAGGTGAAATCCCAGCTGAGATACCTGGTTTTGAATAAAAAAGATACATACTATGTCTTAAAAGTAGCAATAGTGAACTGCAACTATCCTCCAATTATACAATGCCATGGCATAATTGAGCAGAAATTTTAAAAGTTTGAAGCTGATCAGGAAGGACCATTTGATTCACAGGGATTGGTGACATCTCATACCAAAGGAAATTGCATTTACTTGCTTCTCCTGTACTTACTCTTCTGTGGCATTTTATTTAATCCCAGTAATGTAAATTTATTTATTCATCTTTTCAAGGCCAGAGAGATGTGTTATAGCTCTAAGAGTTTACAAGTATCGGGTCAGTGACTTAAAAAATCTTTCTTAGTTTTATTTTAGTGACTTAAAAATCTGTTTTTTTGGGGGTATGGTGTCTCTAGCCAGTCAACTTGTACCTGTGAGAAGAGTGCATCAGCAGCCTGATGGTGCCTTCAGACTTCCAGATACCCAAAAATTGCTGCTGTGCCTTTGGCCAAACCCCAACAACTTGGGCCCAAGTTTACCAAGAAACTAAATGGCCATAAGTTAGGTATGTGGGAGAAAGACCCATAAACCACATCCGGTTCAGCTATATAAGCTCATTTATTGGCCTTATTTCAGAGACCAATAAATCTCAAAAGAGATCAAAAGATGCAGTTAGGGACTGTAGTTCAGAGGTAGGCGGGAACCCGTGACCAAGAGCTCCAAGCCAGCTTGGATAGGGACTGGCCCTCCTCCCACCAGGTCCCCAGTTTTCCAGTAGCTTGGCAGTCACACACACAAACTGCCCCTGGAGCCATGTAATCTCATCAACGGCCAAGACCCAAGGACTACAACTAAAATTTTGGAAATAGAGTACTGAAGAATGTCTTGACCCCACGCTAGGCTGTCTTCACCAGGGCACCCCAGAGGGGGCCGGATGAGAGCCCACCCTGCCTCAAGGCAACCAGCACCAGCAGCCTAAAACCTCCACAACCCAACCACCGCCATGCTCAAGGCCACTCCCCATCGTGCTTGGGCCGAGCCTCACATATGAATAAACATATTCCTTTCATAAAACACTGCCTATTCTCCATAATTGCTGTGCCACATTTGATGGCGTTCAGATAGTAGGCAACAAATCATAGAGGGAAATATATATATGCATATATACATATTTTCAGATGTATATACCAAAGCTCACATCACCCAAACTTTAACAACATGTTAATGATATCCTATAGAATGTCTTAATGGCTCCTGCCAAAATGGAACAATCTTCACACTGCTTCCTATATGAACACTTTTTTGGAGGCATGTTCAGCAGTTCTTCATAACAGACAATATAAAATATATTGTTTCAGGTGTGTTTTGGGACAAGGATTGGGGTTTGGGATGGAAACATCCTGAATTTGGTGGTGGGAAGGTATAATAGTGGTGGGACTGGTGTTTGAATATTGAATGTGATCAAACATTGTGAACTAACTTATGAAATTAAAAATTTTTTTTAAAAAATAATGTGGAGTTCATGCCCAATTCAATCAGCTTAATCAATGGCTGAATAAACAGCAGTGCTCCTACATTATAATTTTTAAAAAATGTTTCTTTTCTTAATTTTATTTTAATTTTTAGAAAGAAGTCCAAAATGTGGCATAGAAAAGATGAATTATATATGTTTTATTTATATTTATTTAGGAGTTTTGGAGATAAAACTCATTTATTGTTTAATCTGAATTGTATTTGTATGCTAGTTAGGTAATACCTAGTATGTCTAAAGAAATGACCAGGGGAAAACTGACTTGAGAATATTTGGCATTTATGCCTTTCCAGTGATCAATGCAAGCCTGTGCATATTCTCACTCAATTAATTAAATACAAAAATAGAACAAAGGTTAGCAACAACACTCACCTTCTACAAAATAACAACAGTAGTAATAACAACAGCAATAACAGTAGGCTAGTAGTGGAGATGGTGGTGGTAGTGATAGTAATTCTCCTGTTGTTGTTGTTGTTGTTTTTAATTTTGGGGCCACACCAAGTGGTACTCAGGGATTACTCCTGGCTCTGATCTCAGGGAATGCACAGGGCACAGGGGATTGCCTTATCCGATGCACTATCTAAGCGGACCTCCTTGTTGAGTTTATGGTATGCTTGGGGAAAATGTTCAGTATTTTTCAAGGACTCAGATATCCACCACAAAATTGGGTAACTGACTCACTGATAAATAACAGTCTTCTATAATCTAACCTCAGAGTGAGCAAAACCAAAGCAAGATTCTTATTCCTTGGGCAGAGTATTAAGACATATTCTTCTCCAGGATGTTACTTATGAAGCATCTTTATAAGAATAATTTTAATCTTGGTGGAATATATTTTACCAGTTGACACAATAGGATTCTTAATGAAAAACAGAAGGGTTTGTATAAGTTGAAAGATGAGAACAATCTAAAAATATTTGAGTTCTTACATTGTACTTGCTAACTTTTTAAATAAAATACACACTGGTTTACAAACATTTTCATCCTACAGTTGTTACAGGTTTTCAATGTCCCAACACCAATCCCACCATCAGAATGACCTTTTCGTCTACCACTATCCCCATTTTCCAAACTTCCCGCCAAGATTTCCCACTTAGCAGGCACACGATAATTTATTTCATATTGTTTGTCACATTTAAATAGCTAATGGAATTATCAATAATTCTTCAGGAAAATAAAATTGCTGTAAACTCTTCTAGCTGACCATTGGTTTGTTAAGTACTTGTCTGAGGATTTACTCAGCTATTTGTTTCTAGTTGAACCTCCTGAGTTACTCTTTGTTAAGTTTAGTTGGCTTCTGTGTTACTTTCCACCTAATTTGGTGCGCTTCTACCGGAATTTCAGTATTGTGGAATTTGGAGATGTTATGTGGCCACATATGTGGTCACATGGTTCAAAGACCATCGTCTGTAGTATGGGCCAATGAGATGACATGGCAGCACACTTGCCTGACTTCTCCAGTTCACTGAAGACAAAAGATCTCAGAGAATGGACTGAAATGTTCCAATGACCTATAACATTTTCTGGTGAAGAGTCTACAACTTAGAGATGGCATCGTTTAAACTTCAGTTTCTGAGTATGCCTTTATAAATAAGAATAAACTACTTCCTTGTTGTCACGTCATATTTATCAATACATGTTAGCTCTGGTTTCATTAGTCTGTAAATAGTAAATGTGAGGTGGATGTGGCTTGTGTGAACTTGTCTCACAAAAATTGAAAACCATCATCTTGGTTAAGTTTTTTATCCTGACCTAATTAAGCTTTCAATTGCTCAATCAGAAATTGGAGTAGTTCATGCTGTCTTTTTTGATTACCTATGAATGACTATAGGTTATTAAGATAACATTAGAGACTAAGCTATAAAGTAGATATAGAATGGAGAGATGTATTAAAATTGACAGTTAAATGTACTGAACAATGGATAGAGTTTCTAATTTATTGTGAAATATTACTGAAGTCTTGCTGTTCTGGATTTTTGGCTACACCAAGGGATATTCAGGGGGTACTCCTGGCTTTGCACTCAGGAATTATTCCTGGTGGTGCTCAGGCAACCATAAATGTGATGCTGGGGATCAAATCTGGGTTGGCCGCATACAAGGCAAGTGCCTACTGCTGTACTATCATTCTAGACCATGGTAGTTCTTTTCTTATGACTTGTCAGTACTACTATTCAGACTGTCTAAAATAAAGCACCAATCTAAGACTAAACTTTAATAACCTGAAAAATAGGAAAATTTTGAAATATCATTTGTGTACCAAAGAACCAAAACTCTGATGGCACAGTCTCCACAAAATGAGAAAATTTGCATAAATCTCAAATAGTGAGGAGAATAAAATACTGGGCCAATCCAAAGGTTTTCATTATTTTATAGAAAGAGTAGTTTAAAGAAAGTAGTTTAGAGAAAGTCTACCAGACTAATGCATAGCCTGTTGGCTGTTTTATTCCATACTGAATAAGGTCACCAAGGGAGAATAAATTTCAATATATATCAAAAATTAGTCCCAATCGTAGTTCAATTTGCATGGCTTTCCACCCTAAGTATGGATTTTGTCAAGCATATACTATATTTACCAAATATAATGGATCTTGGAAGATCAGAAAAATGCAATTTGGTCTCTATTACACATAAACCACCAATGGAGTAAATACTATCAGAAGTGCCAATAAAATACGTAGTAAAATATCCTGACTTACCCTTCAGACACCAATATTGAAATCCCTGCTGGTCTTCAGAAAAAAAATCAAAGCCTCACCGGTTTATTTTTAGGAAATTCGTGGGCCTCTCATCATAGGGAGGGTGCCAAAAGATCATAGGATGGCAGGAAACCTCTGGCTTGTTATCTACAGCTAATGACACTCCAGAAGGCAATGTGAACCACTTTCTCCAGAATAAGCTGAAAGTTATAAATAAAATGAAGTCACCCCCCCCAGGTCCCTTAATTTCTATAATTCTGAAATATTATGACATGACCCTGTCACAGTGTATCTCCAACACTGTGGGTGTCCTCTATTGGGCACCGATTACAGGTTTTGTTTTCTCTTTACAGTTTTGCCAATTATGGATAATTTTATTCAAGAGGAGAGCTACTCTTAGAAACACAAAGATAGTGTTTCCTTTGGATTGCATATTCTTGAATTCTCTAACCATCATATGTTGGAAATTCCCAACTTTCCCTAGAGTCAAGAATACTTCTTAAATATACAAACAGAGCCCTGGATGAAACTCATCACTTCTGGTAAACTCTTTCCTGAAATATCTCCTGAAAGGAGAAGGAATGCAAGTGTCCTACCCACTGTAATATCTCTCCAGGCACTCAACATTAACTATTGATAAAATAATTTCAGACCATATTGAATTTTGGAATCCTGGGTAGGAGGAGCAACGAAGAAGCACACAGAGGTCCTCAGGAAGTTGCAGTAAAAATATTTCAATATTTAAACAAATGGTTGTCCTTTTGTCTTAGTTTGTATGCAACTCTGTCAGTCACTACACCCTTCCACCATCACCATCACCTCCTCCATGCTGCTATAACAGCTGCATTATTGAAACCTTATTGGATTGCTTACTGGAATGGTAGCAACAGTTTCCTTCCTACTCTCTCTACCTCCATTTTTTTAAAGATTTTTTTTATTGAATCACTATGAGATAGACCTTTACAAAGCTGTTTATGACTAAGTTTCAGTCATACAGTGTTCCAACACCCATGCCTCCACATTTACATTCCAGTGTAAACGTGTAAATGTACATCCCATGCACACTTTCCAACAATCATCCTCCCCTTCTTTTCTTCCTCTTCCCCGCCCCCTACTCCTCCTTCTCCATTTCAGACATATTGGTTTGCAATAACAGATACTGAAAGGTTAGCATGTATATCCCTTTACCTATTTTAACACTCACTTCTCATACAATGTGATCATTTCCAATTATTATTGTCATAGTGCTCCCTTCTTTATCTCACTCTCCATCCCACACACAAATGTGGTGGATTCCAACCAATGACCAGTCCTCCTAGTCCCTATTTTCCCTGGCCTTAGATATTAATTTTCTACTATTTTTTATACACCATAAATGAATACAGTCATTCTATATCTGTCCCTCTCCTCTTGACTCATTTCACTTAGCATAATATTCTCCATATTCATCCATTTAGAGGCAGACTTCATGGCTTCATTTTTCCTAACAGCTGCATAATATACCGTTGTGTATATGTGCCATAATTTCCTTATCCATTCGTCTGTTCTCTGGAACTCAGGTTGTTTCCAGATTCTAGCTACTGTGAATTGTGCTGCAACAAACATAGAAGAGTAGATGGTGTTTCTGCTGTGTGTTTGGGGGCCCTCAGGGCACATATCAATATAATCATTAATATATTTAATCCAATTTGAATTTCTTATTTGATGAAGTTTCTGTTCATTTCTTCTTCCCCTTTTTTGATGGTGGTGGATGGTTTTTCTCTACCAATTCGTTGTATATCTTTGATATTAACCTCTTATCAGGAGGGTATTCTCTCTATCTACATTTTTTCCCCTTTCGTACCTTCTACTTCCTCCCAAAGGTACCATTCTAAAGAATTAGTTCATAGAAATTGTTCCAAAGAAGATAGACAAATAACCAACAATATATGAAGAAATGTTCAGTGTCTAATAACTAGGATGAAAAGCATAAGCTAAGGTAACTATTGCTAAAGATAAACAATATGGTAATATGTGCATCGAGGATAGAAAATTTGCAGCCCTCAGGCACTATTGGTTAGACTACAACATGTGCATCTGCCATGGAAGATAGAAACTTGAAACAAAATTATCATATAACCAATAGTTGCAATTTTGTATTGGAACAATTGAAAATAGAATCGTAAAGAGATTGTTGCACACTTCAGCTGAAGCTACACACTGGGGCAGAGAAATGTTATATCCCTTAAACTATAGGAATTTGCGACCCAAAATTTCATCTGCACAATCAAACTCATTTAGTCACTAAAATTCTGATGTAATTTGTTATGTAGCTAGAAACAAAAACTCTATAAGTGGTTTCTACTCACTTCATCCTCAGCATTATTATCCTCATTACATTATCATAATACTTAATACCATAATATTTATATCATAAATGTCTATTTACCTATCTGTAGCTCTCATTAGTTTCTAATTATTCAGTGCTAATAAGGAATGAGCTGTCAAGCTATTAACATAACATGGAGGAATCCTTAACATATAATCCATGTGAAACAGACCAATCTGTATGGCTAATATTCTGTATGGCTCTGTGTGAAATATTGAAGAAAAAACATGACAGTTAAAAATAGATCAATGTGTACAAGGTTGAGAGGGGTGGGTACATGGGGCACAGAGGAACTTGAGGGTAATGACACAACTACACATGATACTATAAAATTGGAGGCATACATTTAACCAAACTTAAAGAACAACAGTGAACTGTAATAAATTCAGGTTTTTGGGTGATAAAGTGTCAATGTAGGACACCAATTATAATCTGTATACCTACCACTCTGGTCGAGAATACTGATAATGAAGGCGGGTCAGACATATGAGGGGTACAAAGTCTAAGAATATATTAGTATCTTCCCCTCAGTTTTGTTGTCAACCTGAAACTGAACATCCCATGAAAATTATGTCTTAATTATTCCTGACCTATTTTGGCTTTCTGCTATTTGATTGTATTCTAAGAATATGTTTGTAAAAGTAGAATTCTTCAATCAAAATGTTGCAATTATATTTTCTTACTGGCAGCAAACACTGCCTTTCAAAAATATTAATATAATCTCTGAAAGATATAAAATATCATAATTACATACAAATTTTTATAAGTAGATTATTTTTAACTCCAGATTTTTTTCTGTAAATATTTTTATAGATTATTCTTGAGATACTAATAATCATATGGCATTTTCCTTCCTGGTAATGGTTTAAAGTTAAATTCAAAACATTAAGTGCATACATATTACATATTGACTATTTTATTATTATTATTATTTGCTTTAGGGGTCACATTCAGCAATGCTCAGGGGTTACTACTGGCTCTGCACTCAGGAATTACTCCTGGTGGTGCATGGGGGAACCATACAAGATGCCAATGATTGAACATAGGTCAGCCGTGTGCAAGGCAAATGCCCTGCCAGCTGTACTATATCCGGCCCCTAAGTATTGATTTTAATACAAGTCAAATGATTGTAAAAATATCTAAACACCATGGAACTACTAAAGGAGGGATCTTTCTCTTTAGGTAGAGTTCTCTGAAGGTAAAGTGAAAGTGATAAGCTCTGAAAGATGAAGGGGAAAGAGACCTAGGGTCACTGATAAGTGTAGAGCATTTTTTTTTGACACTGAAAAGAAAATTTCATTTTCTTTTCAAAATAAAATACATTTTCAATTTTATTTCTGAAATAAAGCAAAGTGATCACTGTGTAAAGTTTATATGTAGTTTTTAATAGGGATATTATGCACAATTAATGCATTTTAGTGACAGGAAACTTAAGTCAAAGAGAAGTAAAATGCCCCCACCCCCACCCCAAGAGAGGATGTTGGTAATAGATTCAAGTCACAAAGAGGCTACATTATACTCGGTTTGCCTCTTTCTGCTACTAGAATTTGAAAAGCTAGAATAATTGAGTTCAGATACTACAGATAGATCATTTATACTCAAATTCTATACTCAAATTCCTTCATTTGAAGACCCCTTCTGAAAATATTGAACTATCTTTGCAGCTTCTAGGATATATTTGTGTGATGAGGCATTTAATAAAGATAACTCTGAACATTACTGTTTAAATTGGTTGGTACTTACTTTTAGATCTCCCTTACACCATTTAAGAAGCACCAACTGAAATACAGTACACTGGATTGCTACATAAAAGTAAAAGCAAATGAAAGTTTCAGGTAAAGCATAGCAATAAATCTAGAAATTTAAGCTCCTCTCCTCAGGCAACTGAAAGCCAATTCTGCATTTCCTCTTACTTGCTGACAGCCTCTTGGGCATTCAAATAGGAAAGAGTTGAAAACCAGGATTTCCGGTCCAATCTAATACTGGACAACACTTAATGGCTTAAGTAGATTAATAATACTCTTGCTATTGGAATTTTACCTTTCACCACCTTTCACCGTATGCTTTGCCTGTACTTGATCTACAGGGAGGCTGAATGTTGAAGAGTCTTTTACCAGACCTGCTCTCATTCAGCACCTCCTCTGGAACTGACAACCCAATTTCGACACCAATCAATCAGTAAGAATTTATTGACTACTATGTTCCCCCACACTACCTACAATACTGACACACTACTTCTGAAACTGAGAATTATAAAGCATTTGCTTTCACAAAGGAACTAGAATTAAGTTCGATTTTCAATGTAAACCTCCATGAGACAAATATATATGAAAACAAAATTATCATCAGTAGAAACTCCTCAATATTAGAGAAGCCCTACAGGGAAATGCTCAGGGGAACTTATGGGAATAGAAAACCCTCAGTGATGAGGAAAGCACGCTAGTCTTGAAGATGCATGGAATAGTGGCAGGAAAGCAGCAGAGGGAGGACTATTTTAGAATAGTGATAATGTTGGGGAAGAACGATCATATAACTGCAAGACAATGATGAAAGAGCTTGATGGAGGGCAACGTGGGTATAGCGGTAAGAAAGAGCCAGAGTGATAGTAATCTTTGGTTGCCTTCAACCTCTGATCCATCCTTGGTACTGCATATGGTCCCTTAAGTACAGGGCCAGGAGTAATCCCTTGAACACAGCTGAGTGTTGCACAAATTGACTGAATGATAGAAAAAGAGGGAGAGAAGGAGAGAGGAAAAGGAGAGAGGGAAAATAAAGATGGGAAGGGAAGAAGGAAGGAAGGAAGGAAGGAAGGAAGGAAGGAAGGAAGGAAGGAAGGAAGGAAGGAAGGAAGGAAGGAAGGAAGGAAGGAAGGAAGGAAGGAAGGAAGGAATTCCACTAAATAAATGAATAAGTTGGTTAATTAGGTAAATGTGTAAGAGTAGGATACACCTGAAGTACATGGATCTAAGCATTTTTAATATGAAAAGTAATAAATTTTACTGAATACATGTTACCCTCAGCCAAATATCCAACAAATAATGTTTAAAAAATTATTAAGTTCATACCACAGAATAATAATAGTGACTTTGCTCTTTTGGTGTTTGCAGTTGAGTGAAGGTGGAGGTGAGATGAGGGAAGATAGAAGAAACAGAAAGGGAAGAAATGAAGGAAAGAAGAGGCAAGGAGGAGTGTGAGAAGGTGAGAAGTAGGGAAGCTGGGCAAGCAGGAATGGAGGTAGGAAGGAAGGAAGTTGGGACATGCCACACCAAAGTGAAGTGACTGGTGGGTGACTCCTTTAGCCTAAGATATGAGTTGCTCCCTGAAGTGTCTTGTGTCTAGGTTGACACTAGAGCTGAAACTGCAATAATGAAAGAACAAACTTACAAAGATTTCAAGGCAGAGATTTCTATGTGAGAAGACAGTGTGTGATAAAAGGATCTAGCCTATCTAAGAAGTGATGCAAAAACAAAACATGGAAGAAGAGTAGCATGGGAAGTGACCAGCACCAGTTTGCAAACTGATTGGCAACTCTGAGACCTTCAGCTGAAGGACGGAGTATTGGTGGTGTGATGTGTGATGTGGCTGGGACAGAAAGAGGAGGCCAGCAGCCAGGGTACTACAGGGGCTATCTAGGAAATACCCATTCCTGTTGGATGGTTTATTTGCCTCTGAGGCTCAGAGACAGGGTTGTGCATTCCCATCCAACATCAAGATCCCAGAATCATTCCTGAATTCAACAGTAGACATTTATACTTGTAGGGAGATTCTGTTCCTTTTCCACAATGGGTAATGCAGTGGCTCTTATGTCTATAAAATGATTGCAAACAGTAATTGTTCTTTGTGCATGGTGAACTGTAAACAGGAAGAAGTCTCGTATAAACAGTGCTTCTGCTGCAATATTTCTCTTCCTTCTTGCCCCGCAGCCTTGAGGAAGAATATTCAGAGCCTTGCAGTACAAGCACATGATTCATAAAAATGGCTGCTCCTTTCTGGCCCTGATTCAGTCTAGAGCAGAGCAGAAGCAGAAACTTCCCTTCCAGATGTGCAATGAGGGGAGAAAGTCACTCCATCCTCTGGGGACAAAGCAGTGCTTTGAATTTCAAAGGCAGATGCCCCAGAGGCTCCACAAGACTCACTCCACAAAAATGTTTGATGAATTACCATGGCAGGCATCAACTTTGCAGATTAATGACCAAAAGAGTTTAGTTTATGTCTCAGTGGAAAAGGATAAATTTTCTCTTGGCTTTGAGAATCTGAGGGATTGAGAAACCCAGCTAACCACAGCACCTCTCCCTTCATTCACAATGCTCTGCCATGGATCGTTTGCTTTGTACATTCCCTTTCAGCGGGTTTCCATAAATTTAAGCGAAACAGACAGCATGTCTGCATTCTGTCTCTTTTGCAATATGATGGCCACCGAGTGATTAGAAATTGTCTTTGGGTTGGTGTATTTGGTGGAAAACCATTGAGGTTTGTTGTGAAATTCATTCTCAAGTTATAATTCAAGGAGACATTGAGTGGCTATTTTTCCAACTTTATATCAGGCTGTTAAAAAGCATTGGCATCAAATTTAAAATGTATAAAGAAGCCAAGCACCCATCCTTGTGTTTCTATGTGTGTGTGTGTGCCTACATGCATACATATCTTGTACATAGTACATATCTCATACATAGTCTAGAATCCCAACCCAGAAACTGTAAGGTACAAACTTAAACTGGAGCCCAGAAATGAGACTTGGGATTCTTCCTGCCCTCATCCCTTTCTTCACTTCAGCAAGTGCTTGTGCTTTCCCATCCTGTCAACATCATGAAGTGTTTCCATGAGAAGAGGCATTCTTACTCCACATTCTATTTTGCATGAACCATCATAAATATGAACCATTCAACCGTCACTCTTGAACAATTACAGTCTGCCAGGTCCTATTCTACATATTTCTTGGAGATGCAATGGAATGAAAAGGCATAACTTGTTTTGTGAAAGCAGTGGGGGCAGGATGTGGGGGTATTTCCCAAGTGGTGCTCAGGAGGACCTGGAAGCCCCTTTTGGCCAGCCAGATCAACAATTCAAAGTAAAGGCCTAAGAGTGCTTGCTGCATACTCCCCACAGCAATTATACAGGTTCAATGTGATCCCTATAAGGATACCCATGACACTTTTCAAAGAAATTGATCAAACACTCCTGAAATTCATATGGAACAATAAGCCCCCATGAATAGCTAAAGCAATTCTTGGGGCGGGGGAAAGATGGGTGGCATCACCTTCCCCAACCTCAAACTGTACTACTAAGCAGTAATAATTGATACAGCATGGTATTGCAACAAAGACAGATCTGCAGACCAATGGAACAGGACTGAATGTCCTTTAACACACCCTCAAATATATAATCATCTAATCTTTGATAAGGGAACAAGAAATAGAAATTGGAGTAAGGAAAACCTCTTTAACAAATGGTGCCGGCAAAACTAGACAGGAAAGCCTCTTAGCTATATGCAATAAAAAGGGAGGACTCAGACCCCTATCTAACACCATGTACAAAAGTCAGATCAAAGTGGATTAAAGTCCTCAACATCAGACCAGAATCCGTAAGGTACACTGATGTAAAGGGTGGCAAAATCCTCCATGATATTGAAGCTAAAGGTATCTTTAAAGATGAAATGTCACTGACCAAACAAGTGGAAGCAAAGATAAGCAAATGGACTATCTGAAAATAAGAAGCTTCTGCATCTCAAAAGAAACAGTGACCAGGATACATAGACAGCCTACGAAATGGGAAAGGATATTCACCCAATACCCTTCTGATAAGAGGTTAATGTCATAGATATATAAGGCACTGGTTGACCTCTACAAGAAAAAAACACCCAATCCTACAAGAAAATGATAAAATGAACAGAAATTTTCTGAAAGAAAAAATTCAAATGACCAAAAGGCACATGAAAAAATGCTCTTCATCACTAATTACCTGGGAGCTGCAGATCAAAACAACAATGAGATATCATCTCATACCACAGAGACTGGCACACATCCCCAAAAACAAAAGCAACCAGTGTTGACATAAATGTGGGGAGAAAGGGACTCTCCTTCACTGTTTGTGGGAATTCTGATTGGTCCAGCCTTTCTGGAAGACAATGTGGATGTTTCTCAAAAAATTAGAAATTGAGCTCCCATTTGACCCAGCAATACCACTTCTGGGGATATAACCAAGGGCCCCAAAACACACAGAAGAAATACCATCTACACTCCTATGTTCACTGCAGCACTATTTACCACAGCCAGAATCTGGAAAAAACCTGAGTGCCCAAGAACAGATGAATGGATAAAGAAACTATGGCAGATCTGCACAGTGGAATACTATGCAGCTGTCAGGAAAAATGAAGTTATGAAATTTTCATATAAATGGATGGACATGGAGTCATGGACATGGACATGCTAAGTGAAATAAGTCAGGAGTAAAGGGATAGAGAGAGAATTACTGCATTCGTTTGTGATATATACAAATATATAGTAGAAGAATAATATCGATGGCCAGGGAAAACAGGGGTTAGGAGACTGGTCAATGGTTGGAACTAACCAGTGTTGTATGGGGCTGAGGGTAGGTAAGATAGAGAAGACAAGACCAGTATGACAATAATTGCTGGGAGTGATCATACTGGATAAGATCTGAGGGATAAAAGTGGGTAAGGGATATTTTGGACCTTACTAACCTTTCAGTATCAATATTTCAAACCACAATGCCCTAAAGGAGAGAAAGAGAGAGAGACACAGAGAAAGAGAGAGAGAGAGAGAGAGAGAGAGAGAGAGAGAGAGGAGAAAAGCACCTGCCACAGAGACAGGTAGGGAGTGAGGGGGGAGGAGGTGATAGAAGGGAACCTGGGGACACTGGTGCTGGGAAATGTACACTGGTGGAGGGATGTGTGTTCAAATACTGTATGACTGAAATCCTATCATGAACAGCTTTGTAAGAGTCTCACAGTGGTTCAATTAAAAAGTCAAAAAATAAAAACAATGCTTGCCGCTCCAGGCCATCCTAACATGATGGAGCTCAGGATCAAGAAGGGTCACACTCAACAGCAGTGTTGGGGAGGGGCTGGCAGGCAACACCGTGGTGCCAGGAATATAAGTGTGCTCCACTGCAAGAAAGGCATGTATCACTGGCTTCTATATTTATAACTCACCATTCCTCTGAGCACAAATATCTGAGATTTCAGTTTCACAGAAACTCTAGAAGACATGTAGGGAATCAAGGAGTATAGCTAAATGTGGTGCAGGGCATGTCAACCACCAGTTCACACAATGTCCAGTCCACATGTGGAAAACTTGAAAACCACTGGTCTGCAGCCTTAGAACTGAAGATCCATGGACAGAGCCGGTCCGTAGTGTAAATAAGGCTTTGTAAAACTGAGATTTTCATGGAATTTTGAAATACAGATGGAAGTAATAAAGGGTCTAAGAAATTAAAGGTAGGAGATGATCATCCTAGTTGAAGATAAGTTACAGACAATGAGAAAAACCAGTTTTACTTTTCAAATAACAAGATAATTTACAAGTTGTAAATAGATCATGCACGTGACATGACATGGGATATATATGAGCAGTCATCCATTTTACTTTGGTTTCTTATTAGAGAACTGAAATCAGTGCTTTCCCTTTTTTAAATGAGAATGAGCAAAATAACAAAGAACCAATTTCAAGTAAGTGATGTTTTAAAATAATATTTAAAAAGTGCTTTCAAATAGTATGTGCACTGTATGAAATCACAGAGATTATAACATTCTTTTACAATCAGTGCTTAATGTGAGTGATTTCTTGTACTAAGGGACAAATAATCAGAATTAGATTTGGTTTCCTGCCACAAAGTAACACAGAGTCGTGAAAAGTACAGCAATGAGAAGTGTTGAGACGTCAATAAAGGAGGCATCTAGAACAGCCCCCGAAATGCACATGATAAAACTATATGTGTAATTACTTTAACATAAAATGCAAAAACTAGGTTTTATTTGAAAATATATATTGTACTACATTATTTACCTTATTTTGATTCTAAACTGTCCTGCGATCTAAATTAAAAGTTGTATTTTTAATTTAGGTAGTGGAGTCAGCCAACCTCCACTACCCAACCGTTGCCACACTCCAGGCTGCTTTCCACACACTCGAGCAGAGCCTCATGAATAAGTGACCATAATAAGACACTCCCTACTTATTTTCCATAAAATCATAGAGGGAAATGTATAAATAGCTATAGTTATAGATATAGATATATAGATATATGCCTCTCTGAGAGCCCAGCAAGGTACTGTGAGTATCCCCCCTACATGGAAGAGCCTGGCAAGCTCCCCATGGCTTATTCAATATGCCCAAAATAGTAATAATAAAAGGTCTCATTCCCCTGGTACTGAAATAGCCTCCAATCATTCGGAAAGACAAGTAAGGAGAGGCTGCTAAAATCTCAGGGCTGGGATGAATGGAGACATTACTGGTGCCTACTAGAGTCAATCCGTGAACAACGGGATGACAGTGACAGTGATACAGTAATTAGTTAACAGAGAAAATTAAATATTAATAGAACTTATTAAAGAGAAGATATGTGAAAAAGGCTGAGTTTTATGTTTCTGCCTTCTGTTATAGCAACTTATTTTAACTTACAAACTCTCTTTTGACATTTAAATGTAATGTTGTAACCTCTTATTGTCTGTGTGTGTGTCCTTAAAGCATATGTCTAAGACTTTTAAGAGAGAACAAAAATGCAGTCAAAATGAATGCTACCTCTTTTTGACAAAAATAACAATGACATTTCCTTCTATCCCAAGACATAGTATTTTATTATTTCTCTTCCTGTTTTGAGTAATACTTCTCTGAATTTCCTTTAGCTGTAAGAAAACCTTTCTTTCCCTTTATGTGGAGGTAAACTGAGCATAGTCAAACATGAAATTATGTCTGACTTGTGGCCATGCCCTTATCAAGCCCATTAACCTAATTCTGGTGACACCAATGAGATGACACCAAGCTAAACACCCTGTCAACTAAAGCATTTCAACAAGGAACACTCCAGAGTTTACTGACTAGGAAGAACAGTATTTTAGACTTATAGGACTCAGTTTGTGGCTCTTGAAAAGTATTCCTCTGCTTTGTACCTACATTCTCATTTTGATAGTCCAGCAATTTGTTCATCAGTTCCAGTGTATCTGTAAATTCATCTTAAAATCTATATCCAATATGACCACCAGTCTAAAAACACTATGAAGCAGACTGGATGTCATCATAAGCTCAACTTCATTTTGTTGGGGAAATGGTTTTAAAGCACCAAGATTACTCAAAAATAAAAGTCGTGTTATAATTTTATTAAAGAATTAATAATTCTTGAATTTAGCTCTTTTCTGGCAACGTTCTGTCTTTCAAAAGCAGACTTGAATTTCTAAATGAGTCCTCTATATTTTTCATATTTTTCACATTATCTAAAATAATTCAAACTTATTTATAATGCTCCTATTGTTTCTTCATGGGCTGTGAGTTTTAGAGAAAGCTTATATGTCTATTTAATAATAATCTTTTTATTCTCATCTTTAATGTGTTCTAAAGTAGAATTTAGAATTCTTATTTCCCTACATTTTAAAGGTAAGACATAGAATGTACCAACAATATTTTAATATCTTTTCTGTGTCAGGTAATAATGATAGTAGTTTTGTGGGCACAAATTTCAAAGAACTATCTCCTTTGATTTCCATAAATTTTTAAAAAAGTGTCAAGTATTTCTGCCTTTTCCAAGGAAACTAAAATTAATCAAAAACTTCTGTTATGAAAGCTTCAATATCACAGGCAAGAAAATTACACACTTTTTATGTGTGTAGCCAGGGTATAAAGGATAGCTTCAGATTGAACATTTTCATTTTATTTTCTAAGAAATTTAAGCACTGAATGAAGTTCTTGGTATACCAATGGCCTTCACTGCATTACTTGAAATTACATAAAATATAATCACAATATTAATAATGTAAAAATATTAATATCTGTACAGTGCACAACAGTTAATCCATAAATAAAACAAATGGACTATGGGCATTGATAATTATAATATACTTAGTATCTATACCTCAGTACTTCAACTGGAGTATAACAATAAAAGATGTTTAATTATTATAAAATTCAAATCACAGTTTTTTACACAAGGGAAAAAATAATGATAATTACAACATCTATGGAAGATGACTAACCAATGCTGTATCTATTTGACGCTAAAAACAGCATTTTGACTGCTCCATATGTTTTCTAATTCCCCCCTGCAACATTTGGCATCACCAAACTTGAATACTTCTGGATCCAAGAAATGCCATTTTTTTATCACTCTCAATGCTAAAACCAAAAAAAGTTCCAAGTAAATGGGGTCAGTTGCTCATGCTAGCAGAACACCAGTGTTACTCAGCATAAAGATATGGGATATTTGAAACAAAACAGAGCCATAAAGATAGTCATTTAATCAAGACATAATTAAACAAGAGCTTGAAAAGCTGTTTATCCAGAAAGATATCTGGGATGTTATGACCCATATTTAAAAACATGGCCTTGTACAGAAAAAGACACCTGAGAACTGGCAATATATAGCCAACCGGAAGTGAAGACATTTAGAATAGATGGCTCAACCCAATAAAGCTAATGATAAGAACTTTAGAAAATATTATATTTATATTACATATATCAAATATAGATATATGTGAAATGTTTATGGAAATAATAGAAAAATATACATCTTTATAAACCATAAAAGATATTTAACTTTATAACTCATAAAATGTAAGCTCTTAAAGCCTAAATCCAAGGCTAGGATATTTTGTACCTTAATCTGATAGTCTGTATCTTTTAGATGCTCCCAAGCAGTGCTCCAGAGCCCCGGGTCCCCAACAGTGATTCTTGGCTGAGTCATTGGTTCAATGCAATGCTAGGATGTGAAGCTGCTGCTCGGCTCTCTGGTCCTGGGAATACTGGGTCACTTCAGAGATGTTGAGAGTTTCCAGGGCAACCGATTCAAATGCCCAGGGATATACATGGTGCCAGGATTTGAATCAGGGTCAGTTTCATGCTAAATATGCACACTAATTGTTATACTACCTCCTTGCCAAAGCTTGTACCATTTGTAGGTTGTTTATTTTTTAATTTATTTACCATAAGTAGGACAAGAAGTCTCTTCAGTAACACATTTCTCTCTTGCGTGGCCAGTATTAATTGACTGCTTCTGATAACAGTTAAGTCCACTTAAATTAGTAAGAAATTAAACATTTAGAAAAACATTGAAATAATGTATAAACATTGTCAGTAAACTTCCTGGAAGTATTACCAGGGACCATCCTGGTCATTATTCTAAAAAGGTACCAAGAGGAAAACCTTGCATTTATTTCTCAAACTCATTTAATCAGAATCTTGTCATTTCTTGGAACACTTTTTTTAAACAGTGTTCCACCAATTGGGATACACTAAAATAAATATTACAGTATGTTTAAATGTACTTAAATTTAGCAGAAGTTCCCAAATGATGAAAACCATTAGACCCACCTTCTAGGAGAAGGACCCAGATTGCCCCTGCAGGTCCCACAGCAGAGGTATCAAATAAGAACTGGATATGCAGCCCTGCCTCAAACATCTATGTTTTTTTTGTGTTTTTTTTTTTTGTATGATGTAAGTGATGGAGTAAAGTTAGGAATTGGGAAGGGCAGAATTCTTTAAAGAGAATATTTACGTTTGATTGCAATATTTTACTCCTATAGAAAAGTTATCTCAAATGAAATAGAGTTCAGCAGACTCCTTGGAAGCTTTATATGTGCCCACTGAACTTTCAGTGAACTGATTTATGATTGATGCTTAAAAATGTAATAATTTAAAGTCTGGGAACGATGATTCTACCCCACTCAAAGATCCTGATTTTCATGGAACGGGTAAGGGCCAAAAATAAGGAGAAGAACTATCCCAAGGAAGTTTGGATCCTGCCTTATTGAAGGCAAGGAAAGCTCAGCAGAGAAAAGTCCCGAGCTGCCCAAGTTTTGGAGGAATCACAAGTGAGCAGCCTCAGGAGATGGGTTTATCGTCATCAAGAGAGCTGTAAGTGAGAAGTCTCCAGCTGTTCATGAAACAGCCTGCAAGAAAGAGACCAGGCTAAACATCTGCCACTGGAGAGCAAACTAGTGCCAGATGGGCACCAGCCAAGCAAGTTTGATCCTGCCTCCTACTTCACTTGTTCCTTCCCCATCCAACTCACACTGTGTATGGGAACAGGAGAAGATGAAAGAATAAGTATATGCTTGCTCACAGAAGATGCATTATCCATGGATGAATTTCATAGTCTTCATTCTTACCCTAGTCTTTCTAAGCAAGACTTTTGAGGCTCCAGTGACCATTGGAAGGAAAGATTCCTAAGAGTGAGCAGCAAGGTCTGGGTTGGTGAACTTGGATTTTACTCAGGGACAGAGGACTAGTTTTACAGGATGTATTTAGAAGGGCGTTTGTAAGGAGATAAAAAGTTACACAGCAAACTACCATATAACATTAAATTATCTTTATTCCAAAGCACCAATGGATTCCTGTAAAGTGCCTCAAGACAACCTTGCCATTCTCTGATCAAGCCACCCTGCATTTGCACGGCACTTTCATATCCCAGATATCAACTGGCTTAGCTCTTAGGTGGTAACTGGGTAGGTATAACTCTTTTAGTTTCAGAGAGGGAAGAACTGAGAGTCAAATATGAAACTTTGATTTACCTAAAACCAAAACATGCCTATAGTGGCAGATTCAAATTTTAGAACTCTCATCATTTACCCTGCTCCTTCAAAGTTTTTTAGCATATGATTTTTTTCCTCCATTTATATAAAGAATAGTATAAGTTCACATGCAAACACTACCACTCATTTCTCTAAGATGAAATGACTTCTCAGCAAATAAAATTGAAATAATTACAGCTGTTAGGTTTTTTAGATAGCAACATCAGCTTTGAAATAAAGTCAAGAGCAAAATAAAACAGTATGACCCCAGGCAGAGTAGATTAAAGCCTTTTTCAAACCCGCGCTGGTTACTCTTTATAGCTAAATAGATTTTGTTTTTCTTCCCTTAAATAATTTTAGGGAGGGGGATCTCTGATTACACTAAACAAAATCTTGTGTACAAGCAATTCTTTTGGCATAAAGTACAAGGCCTATTATCACTTTTTTCCCTTTATTACTGGCACAAAATCTAAGAAAAGCCTCAAGGTGCAAATGATCTGCAGTCTATTTAACATCATGGTTATTTATTTTTATGAGACCTCATTATTGTTCTTTACCCTAAATTATAGGTACAATCTTGGCTCTATTTCCCACTCTTCTGCAAGCCCCATAAGACTGATTTTTTTATATTTTTTCTCAACAATCTTTAATATTTCATCACTTAAACATGCAACATCTCAAAGACAGCATGTTGGATAAAGACATGCCAAACCAGTTATTCAAGTCAGAGTTGTGAGTCCATGCCACAATTCTATATGCTCCTCACCCCAAGACTCTAGGCTCCTGGTTCCTTCAACAAGGAAAAATTCCCTGGGGATTTTTGCATAAACAGACATGGCTGCAATTTGGAGCCAAATTTTCCCACCTTCATCATAAGAGCTACTACCCCTAAAATAGTAATTATCTATAAATCACTTTTAAAGCCACTCAATTTATGTTAAGTAAAATGGTAAAACAGTACACAAATGTAAAATATTCCCATTATGATCTTTTCCCACCATTAATATCTTGCCAATTTGTCTTCTGTCAAAAAAAAGTCTCACTTAGACCTGAGGTTTGGGTTTAGAAATGAACACAGTGAAACTATCTCCAACCCTATAATCAGAGCTAATCAAGCCCTTCCTTGCATTTCCGCCTTTGCAAGCACTTCCTTGCAATTTAGAGTATCTTATTTATGATACTCTAAATTACTTATCTTATCACAAATAAGATACTCTAAATTGCTTTACTTATGCCATTGGAGTTCTGCATACATCTCCTCACTAAAAATAATTTGAAGGGAAACACCATCTTCAAGTTTTGAGCTCTCTTTGGAACTCAAAAAGTTCTGTTTAATTAACATCTATAACCCTATAAAGAAGATCATCTTCCCACATTATCCAAAGGACAAAGCAAAATGAACCTCAAAAGAAGGAAGTGACCTTCCCAAAGTCATAGAACTAGATAGCAGAAAAATCAGAACTTGAACCTAGACAGGTAAATTCCAAGCCTGTGTTCTAACATTACACATCTTGCCTTTGGGGCACCAGGAGTCCTTACCGAAGTTATGGTCCTTTACTCAACCCAATGAATAAGAAACTTTGTCATCAAGAAACAAAGCTTGACTTTTTTTTTTTTTTTGAGGAAAGGGATTTGTGGCAACAAACTCAAAATAAGGGGGAAGGAGAAATAAGAACAAATAAAGAAAGAAGGAAAAGAGGATAAAAGAAAGAGGAAGACATGAGCATAAAATGAATACAGGAACAATTCATTTCATCAAACTTATTTGCAACCTTTTCCAATTTTATTTACCACCATTATTTATCATATACTCCCATATTGTGGTCATATTATAAGGAATTAAAACCAAATTTATTTGTATACTGAGATTGTATCCTGTAACCTTGCTAAATTCATCTTACTTTTGTTTTCTTCAGATTTTATTATATATTCTACATTGATAATCATTTAATCTGCAATTTTGAATCTTTTCATATTCAATACATTTTACTTTTGTTTCTTGCCTTACTGTACTAAATCTTCAGTACAATACTGTGTAGAAGTAGAAAGCATGTATCTGTACATTTGATTTTGTTGGATTGGGGGCTACAGCTGGTAATGCTCTGGAATTACTCCTGGCTCTGTGCTCATGGATCACTCCTGGCAGCTCTGGGGACCATATGAGGTGCCAGGGTCAATTTTGAATGGAAGGAAGGAAGGAAGGAAGGAAGGAAGGAAGGAAGGAAGGAAGGAAGGAAGGAAGGAAGGAAGGAAGGAAGGAAGGAAGGAAGGAAGGAAGGAAGGAAGGAAGGAAGGAAGGAAGGAAGGAAGGAAGGAAGGACCAGGGGCCAAAAAGATAGTACAGTGGGTAGGGCATGGCTGACCTCAGTTTAAACCTCAGTATCCCATACGGTCCCAAGGACTTCCAGGAGTAATTCCTGAGTCCAGAACCAAGAGTATGCCCTGAGGATCACCAGGTGTGGGCCCAAAATCAAAATAAATTAAACTAGGGGCTGGAGCATAGCATAGCGGGTAGGGTGTTTGCCTTGCATGCAGCTAACTGCGATTCAATTCCCAGCATCCCATATGGTCCCCTGAGTACCGCCAGGAGTAATTCCTGACTGCATCGCCAGGTGTGACTCAAAAAGAAAAAAGAAAAAAATTAAACTTATATAAATGGACCAGATTGTACACAGGGGCTTACCTTGCATGTGGTTGACCCTACTTCTTGTTGGCATATCATAGGGTTCCATGAGCATTGCCAAGAGCAACCACTGAGTACAGAACCAGAACCAAGCCTTGTCTGGGTGTGGCCCCAAAACCAAAGAAACAAAATCATCAGTGACTAAGGTTTCTCTTTTTGGGTTTTGGTTTTAGGGTCACACCTGGAGGTTCTCAGTGTTACTCATGCTCTGCCCTCAGGAATTACTCCTGGCAGTGCTTAGCGACCTTATTAGATACCAGGAATGGAACCCAGGTTGGCCACATGCAAGGCAAGTGCCCTACCTGCTGCACTTTCTCTTTACCATGAATGACTATTCTAAGACATTAATAAAGCACATGGAGACAAAGATTAAGAATAATTCCTCCCATTAGAAGTTAGTACCTAAAGGAGGAGCTCTCTTTCATTGCTAAGACAGAAAAGTAGAAAAGTCTGTATAAAATATCAATGTAATTCCTTGCCTATTTAAGTAGAGCCGTAGAGACAGTATAATGGCTAATGACTACCTTCATACAATTGACTTTGGTTCCTCCAGCAGCCCTAAGGGACAGCCCTGAGCAAAAAGCCAGAAGCAGTTTTGAGCACCAGCATGGCCTAAAACAAAACTACAGTAACAGCAGCTACCAAAACCATAATCATTGTATCACTGTATCACTGTCATCCCTTTGCTCATCAATTTGCTTGAGCAGACACCAGTAATGTCTCCATTGTGAGACTTGTTGTTACTGTTTTTGACATATTGAATACATCACGGATAGCTTGCCAGGCTCTGCCATGTGAGCGGGATACTCTCAGTAGCTTGCCGGGCTCTCCAAAAGGGGCGGAGGGCAAAACCATAATAGTTATAAAAAAGATTGATGAAAATATGAGTAAGTATTGTTGAAATTCCTGATATATATAAACTCATCTAACACTTTGATCTTATCTCCTTTCTATTGGTAGAGACTGTAAGAGTCTCAGGAAAATAAGAAACTTGGGCTCTGAAGTGTTAGACTAAATCCCTCTTAGTTACTCCATCTCCATGAATAGTTATTGAGTACACTCTGTTAATTACTACGTCACTCAATTATCATAATTATCTTGCTTTATAAATGAAGAAATTAGGATTCTGTGAAATTAATTGGCCCATCTATGGTCACAGAACTAGCACAAATACAAAGAAAGGTATTATTCCTTCAGGTCATCAAATAGCTTTTATACTCTTTACTGTTTACTAAATGTATGTATATAATATATGTATACACGCATATATATACATACTCATATACACACATGTGTGTATATATATAAATATACATATATTTATATATATATATATATATACACACAGGGCTGGAGTGATAGCACAGCAGGTAGGGTATTTGCCTTGCACATGGCCAACCTGGTTCAATTCTTCTGCCCCTCTCGGAGAGCCCAGCAAGCTACTGAGAGTATCTCACCCATATGGCAGAGCCTGGCAAGCTACCTGTGGCATATTCAATATGCCAAAAACAGTAACAACAAGTCTCACAATGGAGACATTACTGGTGCCTGCTTGAGCAAATCGATGAACAATGGGACAACAGTGCTACAGTGCTACTGTGGCATATATATGTATATATTCATATATATGTATGTATATATACATATATACACACACACATCCATTGGGCATACTGGTGATCAGAATCCATAGAAACTCCCAGTGGTTCTGAGGGCCCACAGGGCCACACATGGGAAACTGGAGGCCCATATGACACCAGGATTAAACCCAGGTCTCACAGGTGCAAAGCATTTGCTCTACCACTGAAGCCACTTCCCAATCCCTTAAGGATTTTATTCACAAGAGCAAGAACTACATTTGCTAGTTTTGAAAGGGACAAGGGGAATTTTGGAAAGGCCCTGGGAACACTGTGCTAGATGAATTTGATGAGGCAAACTCCTGCAAGCCCAGGAGTCAAGACTTGCTACATCTCTCAGGAGGGTCTACACTCACCTCTGAACCCCAGTGTCCTTCCACGCAAAGCCACTTGCCAGTCAGGAGAACCTCTGCTTTAAATAATGTTCCTAGTGGGAAGTCCCAGATGAGCAGAGATAATAAAAGTATTTCTTATGTCCCTCCTTCTCCCTACATTTAACTTTCGGGAATATTTTTGTTAACTGAAAAAAGCACACCAAGGAACCATAATCACTGATACACGGAGAAAACGGATGGAGAATTTCCTCCACCACGTCCTGTCAGTGTCAACAATTTAACTAAACATATAATAGTCATAACCTCACCAGAGTTAAATTTCCTAGGTTTCCGGCATATATCTCTTCATCTCCCTCATTAAGTTTATAGAGTGTTCTTTGGTACATTTGCTCAGTATGAGGATTTCAGTTTCAACTGGCACATATTGGAGTCAAATAGGAGAGTTATTCTTAAAGTAGTTAGCAGAAAAAGCATTTGAAATGGACTGACGCCCAGAGCCAGGTGCTTGGCAAGCAAAAAAAGCAAGTGTGTTTGACTCTGTTCATCGTGAGCTTTCCCCATCCACCAGGTGTGGGCCAGCCAGGTAGGCTAACCAAGATGCAATATAGTAGTGAATTGTGATTAATTACATTTTCACTATTTTTTTGATCCAATGTCCTTCAGCAGGACTCCCAGCCCAGGGACAATGCTCATTCAAAATCAGAGTTCATCCAAGGACCTCATTATTCAACCCTTGCCTACTAAAAATCATTGTTTCCAATTCTCCAGACCCAAATCTATCCTGGAGCTGCCTTCATTTTATCCAATTTGTAACAGATTAGTGCAGTGTGTGAGGTCAAGTATCTCTGAAAATGATCACTACATAATCAGACAATTGTTTACATGACAGAAAGCTGGGGAAGGCCTTTCTCTTGGAGTTATCTGTATAATAAAAAGGAGGATCTGGGGGGTCGGAGCGATAGTACAGAGGGTAGGGCATTTGCCTTGCATGTGGCAGACCTGGGTTTGATCCCTGTATCCCATAAGCACATAAGCTGTAATTTCTGAGTACAGAGCCAGGAGTAACCCCTGAGCATCGCTGGCTGTGACCCAAAAAGCAAAAAAAAGGAGGATCTGGGGATTGGAATGCAGTTCAGGAATATCCAGAGTCAGAAATACATTTATACACAGAATAAGTGAATAATTTCAGGGACTGAGAGAGACATAAAAAAAGATCTTCAGGGTTAAAGCTCACCAGAGAAGCAGACTGCCTTGTGAGAAAGAGCTAGCACCATCCATAGACTTCTCCCTCCATTTCTTCTTGTCATAGGGTTATAATTCTCAGTTCACAGGACTATTATGACATAGGAGATAAGACTAATTCATAAGATCATTTTAATATAGAGATATAATATTTGCTCACAAGGTTAGTGTAAAAATAAAACAAGTTGTTTCATAATCATTTTCAAACTATAAAGTACTGCACAGATGTAAAGGGTTTCTAATGACTTATCTGCTTTATTCTTTATATAGACAATCTATTGAAGCTACCTCCATGGGGCATGAAGAGTTGAGAAATCACCTTGGGGGTGAAGCTTTTCAGCTTTCCCAGCTTATTCCTCAGAAAATAATCATCTATGTGATGAACAAAATTGTGATCTAGAAAAGTGGCACGTTCTAGAGAGTTGGGAGACATGAAAATCTAGAAAAATGACCATCTCTTCAATTCTTGATCAAAGTGACACAGAAGGATATATCTGAAGAACATGAAAAACATCCTGGTGCATTTCATTTCACAGAGTAGGAAGCTGAGGCCTGAGCTTAAAGCCACACACTGAAGTCTGGAAGGGCCTCTGAAATGTGAGCTTAGGTCTAAGTATACTCTTCGTCCACAGTACCAGAACCCCCCATTGCACATGCCACCAGCACTACTGGAGCCAGAAGTTCTCGCTTAGAACTATTCTCTTTTGTTATCATTCCTTAGGAGTTAGTGAAGGACTACATTACCACACACACTGGAACCGCCTTTCCCCACCACAGGAGGTCTTCTCCATGTTCTCTTCAGGTTTCTTTCAGATCAGTGCTATAAATGGATAGATCTTTACCAAATATTTTTGCAATGATAAATAAACGATAATTGGATGCTTATGTGTCTATCACTGGTGCTGCTCTTTTTGTCATCCACAATGTACAACCACAATGGGGGAAAACTGTGTGCAGGACAGTTTCTACAGCAAGCCAACACCTTGGGCCACCTGAAATATGTTCTGTGGCCTCCAGCCATAGATGTCCGAGTTAAAAGGCAGAGAGACAGAGAGGGAGAGAGGAGAAGAGACCCCACTCTGAGAACGGGAGGAATGCAGTCCCCTTGCCAACCATCTCTATGGTGGTGAGGCTGATGACAAGTTGCATAGCACACAACTCTGGCTGGATGCCTAACATCTGGGCTCAAAACCAAGCAACCAAGTTATTCAAATCAAACAAATCTAATCAACAAATATTTTTCAATGCCTACTATGTGCATCCAGACAGCTGTGGTTAGAATGGATGCCATTTCAGTCCCCCTCAATCCCCCACATTCCTCTGCTCTCTGAACCAGATGCCTGCTGCATGTTAATCAAATATTCATGCTGTGAACCAAGCATCTGCTGGCACATGTTGATGTGCAGACAAACCCAAAAGTTATGACTTACTTCTTCAGCACTTCAATAGTTTTCTTGTCAGGCTCCCTAGAGGGAGGCTGAGGACAGTTTACCCCAAGCCTCCATAAATTTCTAAGTCTGCCATCCTGATTGCTAACTCCTATTCTGTCAAAATGTGCAGGAGCTGGGCGCGGTCAAGCCTCCTCATACAGCTCCAGGGAGATCATCAGGTGAGAGCAGAACCAGAGGTAAAATCTTTCTGAAATCAGCGTTTGGTTGCCTCTAGGCTCACAAGCATTTAATGCCAAGAGGGAACCCTCTGCATAATTTGACATCTGTGGTGCTCTGAGAACAAAGGCTAGCATAGCCTTTTGTTTCTGGACTCCTAAAGTTAAAATGACATTTTAGCTGACAATTATGAATCTGCATTCTTTTATACATGACATTATTTCTGAAAGAACTCAAAGCAAGTGGATGGGTGTTCAGTTGCCTTATTTCTGGCCTTCCTCCCCTGAGGACTGCCGGGCCTTTACTAACACTACCACCAGGTAACTAGTCATGAAATGAATGGAGTCAGGGGATTTGCTTTTAGCTTGCTATAGGCCATTTGTTGTTTTCGCTCTTCAGTATGAAGAAACAGCCGCTGAGGTGAGTTTCTAGGAAGACCTCTCCATATGCGAAGGTAGTCTCTGATCCCTGAGTTATTATCAACCACCAGGCTCTCTGCCATTAGTACAGGGTGCTGGTCTTCCCATTTTCACAATAGATTCTCACCTCTTCAGAGTTAAATGTTTCCTCCAGAGGCCTCACACAAATGGCATCCAGAACACAAAGATCTCACCTTTAAGAGTTTGTTGACAGAGAAAGAAGGAAATGACTAAAGCTAAACTTATATGTAATCCTCCTAGGAGGAGGATGGAGGTGAGAAAAACTGGATACTTGGTTAGTTACTGTCACTTCAAGAAGGTGAAATTTAAGACTCCTTTGGTCATACTGATTTTTTCCTGCCCACCAAATAGGGTAGTGTTTGCAAGCAGTCTGTTTTCTGAATCACTGCATTTCCTTCTTGCCCATGCTCTGCTACTCCAGAGAAATCTCATTAAGAATATTTCTCCAAGAAAAAAGTATCAGGTGCAAAGTTTGAGAAGTGTAGAGGGAAGAGCCCAGGTCCCAGGAACCCAACACAGGGAAACTGCAAGTCTGATTCCTGCCTTAGCTCAGGCTTTGAGAATTTGGTAGAACTCACTTTTATGCTGGTAGACTGGAAATCAGTCAACTACAAAGTAGCTGCTGGTGGTGGTTCATCTATTAACTGGTCTGGTTTTGCTGTTAACTTCAATCTTTAAGCCGAGAGAGTATGGGGAATATTTTCTGCCTTAGAGGCAGGGAAAGGTTGGGAAAGGTGGGGTATACCCGGGATATTGGTGGTGGAGAATGTGCACTGGTGGAGGGATGGGTGTTTGATCATTGTGAGATTGTAACCCAAATATGAAAGCTTGTAACTATCTCATGGTGATTCAATAAAATTTTAAAAATAAAAAAAAGAATATTTCTCCAAGAAACTTTAGATCTGAATCTGTTTCCTTTACTAACTATATGAATTAGCCTGGACATGAAGAGGTAAGCTTAGGGTTCTGCGACTATGCTGTTCAAGCTTTTTTCTTTATTTATAAGTGAGAAAAAGGCATCCACATACTGGGTAGATGTACATGCAGACACAAAACTGTGAGTTGAACCTGAGTCAGATTTTCATTCTGCATACTTACTTTCTTGGCTTATAGTAATCTCATAGTTTCTCAATCATAAACCCAAAATCTGGATGGATCAAACTCTGAATGGTCATATGCTGTTCTTAGCCTCATTCTGATCTAACTTAAAGAGGGACGAAGTGTATCTGTACCTCCTCTTGTCTCTTTCTACATCAGCTGTTGTTTGTAGGTATTTTTTTCTTATTGTACGCTCAACCTGTTCTACTTTTCTCATTTGGGTCTCTTGTTTATTAGTTTTACCCCAAAGTCACCTTCTTTGCCACCCAAATGGTGGCAAATAGACTTTGCCCATTCCCCATGCCAACTTCTCCACGAAATCATGTGACCTCCAAGTGACCCTGGTATACACTCTGGGATTTATTTATATCAAAAGTACTATTTTCTGTGAGAAAAAAAAGTTGAAGTTGTCTTTTTCATTTATAAAGTAGAATGATAAAAAAAACATACACATACAAGCCATTATTTATAAAATGCCTACAGATGATGAAGAGGAATGCATATCAATATATACACATGCATGCTGATGAGTGAGAAAGCATATGTGTATGTATCTACTCATGGAGGCCAAGACAAATCATTCAGATGAATAGAGTGACTGAACAGTGCAAAATGACAGGAATCCAGCTAGAAGGCTTTTTCTTCTACAGGTCCCTGCAGTTAACAAACACAGAGAGAGAGAGAGGAGGGGGGGGGAGAGACAGAGACAGAGAATTTTCTGAAAGTTCCATTTAAATTCAATACCTAAATTAGCTACAAAAAGCAGTCATATGGGTGGCAGAAATGCAGGGGTTACTAAGCAGGGATCTCACTGCGGTATGAGAATGATTGCTAGCTCGAAGGGGGGATTTTCTAGTCCTCTTCTGGCATTGCTTAACTAAATAAACTCTGACACCTCTGTGCCTCAATGCTTGATAACTTAGATTCTTTCCAGGGTTTACTAGTGTTCTGTGGTTAAATTATTTAAAAATTATGTGGATATTTGAAATAATGACTACCATGTTCATAACAACCACCACAGCCACACCAGTATCATCCTGATGACTTTCCTTTCTAGACCAATTTGCAATTACCCAGTTATACCTGTTCTTTAAGAAGTGAACAAATAAGGGATTTCCTGATTTTTGTAAGCATATATTCAGAAAGAATTTCCAGAGACTCGCCCAGCATACTGGGTAGTAGAAGTTCAAAAATTCTTATGTTCCAGAGAGTTCAGTGTGAGTCTCTCTCAACTCTAATAATGGGAGTCCCTTTTCATGATGATTCCAAAGCAGTTCTCAAGGGGAAGATTGGAAAGTCCAAGAAAAACTTGGTCTTTGGAGAATGTGGGCTCATCTTAAGGTCCCGAGTTTGAGTCAGGCTCAGACTATTTAAGTACTTCCAAATACTTCCCAACCCATTAATTTTGGATTATATCTTGGTGAATTTTCCTTTCACAATCAGCATGCAGCAACATTTTATACCATATACAACCTATGAGGCTGGGCAAGCCATTCTTCCATTACACACTCAGAAAATAGATCTAGTTCCTCAGTCCTTAGATAACAAGACTTTTCTTTTTAAGAAAGAAAATAATTCCTCAAAAGTTTGCATATATCCTCAAATTAAAGGCATGCTTCCCCCCCCACTCTGTACAACTAACTTCTCATAGATATTTTATTGAAGTAAGCCAGAGAAAGTTTGCTTTGAAAGATAAAATGGCAAATGATAAAGTAAAAAGAAAATCACCAACTTTGGAATCATCACAGAAACCACTATTATCTTAAAATACCTATAAAAGTAGCAGGAGAAACCAAAACCTAACTGTTTACTTTGTATTGATTATTCCTTCTTTGCCTTATCAGATACAGCTGTTTAGCATATAGCATATACTCAATAGTTATTGAACTAAATGAATCCATTCTCACGTTGAACAGACATACTTTCACTTAAAGGAAGCTGAAAATCTCTGAGTAAACTGACACTGTATTCCTGTAATTTTGTTCAAAGTAAGTTCTGAATTCGGGAGGATCAGTGTCTCCCCCACCTTTACAGGGAAAGTAAAGCTTTCCCTGACAACTCCTGCCTATTCTCTTTAATTTTTCTGACTCTTTGTTGTATTCTTTCTAGGTTTTACTCATTTTGGCACATTCATCATATCTTATACTATATTATAAAGTGTGTTTTATAAACACATCATCCTTCATATATCATCATCCCATTGATGGTCAATTTTCTCAAGCAGTCTCAGTGACGTCTCCATTCATCCTAGTCGAGAATTAAGCAGCCTCTCTCTACTCATCCTTCCCAATGGTGCCGCATTGGAGGCTCTTTCAGGGTCAGGGGAATGAGACCCATCATTGTTACTGGTTTTGGCATATTGAATATGCCATGGGGAGCTTGCCAGACTCTCCCATGCGGGCAGGAACTCTCAGTAGCTTGCCAGGTTCTCCTAGAGGGAGAACTAGGCTATAAGCTTCTGGGAATTTGGTTTTATAGTCTCTGAATGTTGGCCGTTGGTGGGATTACATGGCACCAGGGGCATTTTCTGGGTGTGACCGCATAGCTACTGGAAAATGGGGGATCTGGGCAGAAGAGGCCCAGTTCTGATCCGAGCAGACTTGGAGATCTCGGCCCTGGGTTCCACACACCTGGGTTCCTCTGCCAGTTCCTTCATGCGTGAGGCTCATCTGAACATGTGGAGAGGGGCCTTGAGCATAGCTGTGGCTGGGTTCCAGAGGTCCTCAGCTGTAGGGGCTCTGCTCAGGGTGAGGAGAGAAACTCAATCCACCCTCTCCAAGGGGCCCCAGTGAAGACAGCCAGGTTCGGGGGCAAGAGACCTTAGATATGTGTGTGTGTGTGTGTGTATACACATATATAAGGTTCTCAAGGGCAAAGACCACATTTGATATTCATTTGTTGGGGTTCTTGGTACACAACACAGTATGAAGTCCATGACAGACAGGGATCAAATTCTTGTTATGTTTGATTTTAAAAACATCATCCCATTGCTAGAGATAATGTTGCTCAGAGAACTACCAAAAGACAGCCTTTGTTGTATTAGCCATTCACTTCACTGAAGTATAGAGGTCCATGGGCCTTTAGACTTGAAAAGCCAGTTAGGAAGCAGAGACTAGGAAAGCAGCCAGTCACTTTCAACAAAGAAGAGATTGTATTTCAGGAATGGATTGCAGGATTGCAAATCATTGGTGGTATTAGGAATAAAAAGCCATAGGATATGCCAAATATCAATTTCCAATTACTTTACTGTGGCACATTTCTGTCACTTAGGAGAACTCAAGGATCTGTTGCCCCTTATCAGTTCGGATCAGGATTACATCTCAGGTCAACAGATAACATCCCACACACCCTGTTGGGTTTCAATAAACAATGTGTTCTTTACACACTCAAATTCTCTTGTTAAGTCTTCAACACTGGCTTACACTGTCACTGGAGACCTGGCCCAAATGTGGAAGGCCACCTGATATTCTTCTCTGAATCATATGAACTGGGGTGCAATGGGGATAGCTCCAACAGCCGTGGTGAGCTGTTGTTGCTAGAGTTCCCAAGCCTCAGGAGACATTGAAATCAGGGACAAAGCCAACTGCAGCACCTTTGCATCTTCAATACTAGTCACAGGGGAAAGGAATAGGAGAGCCTCTAAAGTCTTAGCTCGGATACACGAAGAGAATTTCTACCCTCCAGATCACATAAGGCAGGCCACAGGCTAATTGAAAAAATCTTTGGTATTAGCCATGAAAAAACTGAAGATCAGCAAAAAACTAGAAATCACATGTCCCCTTTATTGCAAAGTAATGGAACAGAATTTGGAAAAACCAGGAAACATCACTGGTTTCATAAATCAGCCCAGTTGGAGGGAAGCACAAATGGCCAGCACCTGGAATAAGCCTTCATCTGGAGCAGGAGATCAGTTTAAAGAAGCAAATTTGGGGGCCAAGGCTTCAGACGCAGCACTGTGATTAATGACTTGAGTGAAAGGTCTCAGTTGAAGCTGAACAATTAACTTGTTCTCTCCACATCTCAGAACTCTCCACAGCATAACTATGTCTTTCCTGATTATTCATATTTACTAAAATGCAAGCCAGTCTGGGAAGCTTCTAACATGTCATCATCCGACTGCTTCTGACAATCAGGAGAGCCCTGGTATTTGTCAAGACCACTTTTGTCAAATCATCTGTGTTGACTTTGCATGCATGTCTCAACCTTTCAGTTCCTTTTCAGGCTTAAGAATCATCTTAAATGAGGCAATGGCATTGGCGGCAATCTGTCAAAAAAAAAATGTCCACAGCTCAGAATATTGCAAATGGACAGCATATGGCCTGGCTTGTTTCTGGTCACCCTCCACTTCCCAAACAAAATTTCTTAGGGAACTGAATGTCCATGAGATTAATGTGTCCCTCTAGGCTGTCTTTATCCTTTGGAGTAGGTTTTTCTATTCTTTCAGATCCTCTAAATCATTAACATTAAACCAATCACTCTTGTTGAATCTCTGACAGAATATGATAGGTCACACTAGATCCAAATGGAGTCTCCATTTCCTTTCTCCTGAGATCATATTGTAGATGAAACAGAATATGGAAGACTTCAAGAGGAAGCACCCAAGAAATCCAGCTTCTACCCTTGACTTTCTAAAACTGTCGTAACTGTGATAAAAGCATCTGCCAGAAAGAGATGTAGTCATCATACACATAGTCAGATTAGAATAGTATTTGAAAGCGTTGCCTAAACATAGCAGTCTCACTAACCTACCACAAGGGTTTATCTCCTCTTTAGCTAGTCCCATCATAACTTCTTCTCTCAGTGAAAGGATTCTGTCACCGGGGGACATATCAAAAACAACAATAATAATGCAATAATAGAAGTAGCAACAACAATATGCACATAGTGCTTATTATGGCCAAGAATATGAAACACTCTCAACAATCCCACAAAGCCAGGAGTTACTATTATTCTAAGTTTACAGACAGGGAAACTCAAAGAAATCAAATAACTTGTCCAAGGTCACAAAGTCTGAGTAGAAATGTGAAGATGCAAATACAGGTTTCAGACCACATACTTAATACTAGTTTGTACTAAAACAATGTTCTATAAAGATATTGGTCACCACCCAGCACCTCTAGTTACATGAAAAAAAAAACACAAAACTTTAGCATAGCACTTCCTTAGGTATTAGGTCTGGTAAATTCTCTTTGCTATTCACTGTGTAACTTTCAGCTGTCCTCACTGCAAAATCCGCACAATACAGAAACTCACCTCACAGAGCTTTTTTGACGTTTTGTGAGGACTAGATTCTAGCACAGTGCCCTAAACATAGTGGATGCATGGGAATCATGGACATTGCTTTAAAAAATCTGATTAGCTAATATGGATGGAATAAATTGGAGAAGCTTTGGTAGAATCAAAGATACTTTGGGATGTGAATATGAAAAGGAAGGCAGGTCAATGTGGTGACCCAGAAGAGACAAGAATTTAAAAAAAAGTACTAAAGTACAGCCAGAGTGATAGAACAGCAGGCAGGAGATTTGTCTTGCATATGGTTAACCTGGGTTTAATCCTTGGCACACCATAGCATCACCTGGGCCTGCCAGAAGTGGATTCCTGAGTGCAGAGCCAGGAGTTTACCCTGAGCATTGCAGCATGTGGCCTAAAAAACAAAAATTAAAAATTAAAAAAATTAAAAGTACTGAGAGGGATACTTACCTTGTTGGACTCACCAATTAATGTAGCCTTTCCATTAGCTAATCTCCACTAAAAACAATTTAAGTTGAAAAATATTTCATGAAGTAAAAATGAACAGAAGACATAAGAGTAAGAAAAAAAGAACCTTCTCCAATTTTCTGGCACAGAAGACAGCTATTCCTCTTCCACAACCTTATGTGGCTATTCTGAGAGTCAAGCATGGAGCCTCAGCCTTCATTCTGTTTCCTACATGCTCCTACCAACCCCTGACACATCACATTCTTTGCATCAATAAGGACTGGTGCCAGAACATGCTAAATTGCCTTTGACTACATTTAACTGATCTAGTATTTTTTTATGATTCTTCCTTGTTGTACAATTTTTCACTTTTGACTTTATAATTCTCTGTTGACTTTCAATAAAGCTTTGCCAGACTACCCAAGGTGGTTTTTAATAGAGATTTAGGGGTTAGGTTGTGCTGTGGTTTGGATTCAGATTCCACACCAGCAACAAGGGAAAATTAACGACGTGTTTTCATTTCAAGTACCCATTTATACACTGAATGGACAGAGAGTTTATCTTCTTCCAAGCTTGTGATCATGACACTACAAAGTGATATTCACAAAATAAAAAATTAGGTATCAACAACTCCCATGCCACAAAACCACTACACAGCATCCTTGCAAGCCCAGATGACTGGAATAATAAAAAGATAATAGTAGAATCACTTGCTAAATGACAGAATGGAATTTGACCACACTCTCCTATGCCAAAGACAGTGCTTGTTCTCCTTATTAGAGGGAACTCAAATGACCCTGCATTCGCTATGTCAGTTTCCTGACAGTCCTTTCCTCTGTGCTACCTCGAGTCCCCGCTGCCTGCAACCAGAGCAAACATTAGAACACATGTAGCCTTCAGTCCTGGGGAACAGTGACAAGACTGGCAATGAAACCAGGTCAGGCCTGAAGTCATCCCCCACTTTAGCATTTCATTTTAATGGAATAATCCAGGTTAATAATTTCCTAAAAATATAAAGTTGGTAAGATTTTGTTTGTGCCTTGCTTTTCATTATCAAACAGCCCTTGCTTCATTATGAAGGGATAGATACAACATACATAAAATACTTAGAACATTAAAAAAATATCAGTGTGCCTTGGTGAAGAAATATAAAAAAATCCTTTTTGTTTCTCGATCAGATTCTTTGCCTTCACTGACAACAGTAAATATAACTCTGGGTTTGTGTTTTTCGTTTTAATGTTTTTATTTTAATAATTGTGCTAATTATGTCAGGGCCCTTTTAAAATAAAAATATGTTTTTAGTTTGGGGAGCACACCCAGTGTTGATCAAAACTAACTCCCAGCTCAGTACTCAGGGATCACTCTTTGCAGGCCTTTGGGTTCCATATACAGAGCAGAGAACTGAATCCCAGTCAGCCACATGCAATACAAGTTCCTTACCTGCTGTACTCTGGTCCACTCAGGACTCTTTAAAACCATGTGTTCAATTATAATGCAATTAACTAATGGAGTTTTGAACATTATAAACAAATGATACAAAGCATCATTAAATCTCTTTCTGTTCATATTTTGTACATTCATCCATGTTGAATGATTCTCAACTATATTTAATGAACAATTTGGGGTTGGTTTTAGTTTTCATGTGTGTCTTTGTTTTGTTTAAAATTGCTATGATTATAAGTTACAAATCTAATCAAAATTATTATAGATTATAGAACATGCACAACAACTTTTTCTAGATTAGAGTTGTAGATGTAGAACTGCTGGATCTTAGGGTTTGCACATGTTCAAATTCATTGGATAACATACTGTTTTCCAAAGCAGAGATACTAATAACATTCTCATGAAAATAACTTTTCCATTGCTCTATAGCTTTGTTAGCACTTGGGCATGCCAGGCTTTTTCCTTTTGCTAAAGCAATGAATACAAAATACACCTCCTGGTTTTAATTTGCACTTCAGTATTTAATCATTTTAATACATAATTAGGTCATCTTTAGAGAATTTTAAAGGAAATTCCTTGTTCAAAATAACCACAAAATACAGTGCATATACAGTAGGTGTGAGTCTGTGGTTATATAGAAAGATACTGTGGACATATATACAGTGCTTAATATGTCTATATCTACCATCCATACTTACACATACAGCAGAGTAAGAACCTAGGACCCAAGGACCAAATCTATCCATTTCCTATTTTTGTATATAAAACTTTATTGGAACAGAATTATGGTCATTTGTTTTCATACTGCCTTGAGTTTTTTGTGCAACAATAATTGCACATTGACAACAAAGACCATCAAAAATACAAAAATGGAAATACTTGTTCTCTGGCTCTGTACAGCTGAAGTTTGTGGACCCATGCATGGCATATTCGATTTCAAAGCAGATATACCTCCCATTTATTATGCCCCTTCAAATCTGTTCTTCCCAAATGTCATTTCTCAAATGATGTCTCCATTTTCCACAAAGGTTCTCTGGCCAGAATCCTGAATTATCCCATGATCTTCCTCACTTTTCTTTCACAAAAAAATAAGAGTCAGAGGCTCCTTAATAATCTTCTATCTGCCAATAACCAGCTCTCAGTTAAAATTTTATGCTGACTTAGGCATAAATGATCGAGTCTTAGTGCTCCCAAGTTTCATGGTACTTGTGATAGTTCAATGCAATTGAGATTTTGTTATCTTCACATAAATCTTCTAAGGTTCCTTAAGAAAAGGATAATGAAGGATTGAAAAAAATAACTATTCCCCTAAACCACATGACTGAGAGGATTCAGGGTGAGTCCTCATCAATATCATTTGATGTAATTGGTAAAGAAATCATTAGAATAGCTTAATAAACATAAATTATTCTGGGATTGTCCACAGTTCCACTGAATCTGAATCTCTGGGATTGGATACTTAAACACTGTTTCCTTTTTGAATGTTTCCTAGGAGAGTCTAATGAAAGCTTCAGAAACACGTATCCAACAATGAGCGAGAGCTTCCCAGCTATACCCCTCTAGCTCCATTCGACGTCCACACTGTCTGTGACAGGCAGTTAATACAGCTCCGGCTATTCCACCACCAAGCCCCATGCTCACGGGTTGCTCCCTTGTGCTTCTTCATTTTCCCTTGGTGACTATGAAACCAGATTTGAGGTCCTTACCAGTATATTTCTTTCAGGGGTAGTCTGGTCCCAATTTCCATTTTTTATTGAAATTATTGCATTCCTGGTTAATGATGGGGTTTCCCCCTCTATTATGCATCTTTTACTGCTCAGCATATGTGAAATCAAGCCTCCCTGTCATTGCCTGGCACCATTTCTTTGTATGTGCCCTACATGCTAGTACACGCCTAAGAGACATGCACATATAAAATGCATATACACTATTTATATGTATATAAGCAATCATATATGTTTGTTTTAATTTTTACTGCCCTCTTCATTTTCAACATATTGCAGATCATTTAATATGAAAAAAGACAAATGATAATAGAATGGTTAGACCAATGAAAATACCAATAAAATGCTGCTAGCATTTATTAGAGATTTTTCTTATTAGACTTAATTTTTTCCTAAATTGCATGTGACCCATTATCATTATGCTTGGTGGATAATATAACAAAACAAAATTACCAGTCCATTTTACTCAAGGAGAATGGTCTAAGGTTCCTTGGGTTTTATAACACCATGCATAGCACGAATTTAAGGATTTTTTTTTCCAGTGCTGCACTTGGTGATTTTTAGGGGCCTATTTTCCCCAGAGGCATGTAAGTACTAAAATTGCATTGGATTGCGTTTTGCTCTCAGCGGGTGAGAAAGTGCATAGTCAATGGGTTATTTGCCATTCTTTATTTCCATTTTATGCAGTCACACGGAGGTATCTCTCAGGTGGTTGTTAAAGTTTACTAGACACTCAGGAGCCATCCTGTGCTTTCTCTAAATGGCATTTATAATCTATAACCAAAGGGGTCGTCTATGAAGTCATTGGTGCAGCACACCTAAAATTCTGCCTGTGTTAATTCTAGTTGCAAACTGTTAGATTCCAGTAGTGGGAAAATGGCATCGTCTATCAAAATGCAGTACTACAAACAGATATATGGTCTGATACAGATAGATACTGCTAATGATAGAACATATGACATCAGTATTAAGGTGATAAACATTGCAAAACATGCAGATAACTTAATAAAAAAAGGGACCGTTTATAATCACAACAGTGATTTTGCTACCTAAAATAAAAGCACTAAATTCTGTAAGTGCAGCAATACTGTTTCCTTTTAACTGTATATCTCCAATTAATTATTGATTGGACCATACCCAGCAATGCTAAGGGGTTACTCCTGGCTCTGCACTCAGGAATTACAACTGGCATTGCATGGGGGACCATGTAGCATATCAGGGATAGAACTCGGGTCAGCCACATGTAAGGCAAGTGCCTCCAGTCCCTTAACCATCACTTTCATAAATTACTAATATTCTGATACTTGATTTTCATAACAGGATTCCAGACATACTTATACTTTAGGTCAACAGGAAACAGATTAAAATTTATTCAATGTATATCTGACCCAGTGTATGTTATTGAGGGTGGCAATATAGAACAGAAAATTAAACAAAAAACAAAAAAACAGGTCTTAGTGTTAGAGTCAGACTTTAATCTCCTGAAGGACATATATATGTCATGAGACCTTGGGTAAAGTACATACTTGAATATTAATTTCTTTATATATAAAATGTGGATAATATACACTTTTAATAGGTGTCTCCAAGTTTAAAGATGCCAAGATAATGTAAAATGCCAGCAGAGTTCCTAGCTCTAAAGAAGTCACTCAATAAATAGGGACTATTATAATTCTAATGACTTCTTTCTTATTCTCAGAAAATCTCAAAGCCTTAGAGTATATATAGGTATATTTCTTGTGGTGAATCTCTATCCTTATCACCATGTGTGGTTCATATAAAAACTCCATCTCCAGGGCTGGGAAGATAGCACAATGGTTAAGTTGTTTGCCTTGCATCACACCAACCCTGGTTCAAATCCCTGGCACTACATATGGTCCCCAGAGCACAGGTAAGTGTCACTCCTGAGCATAAAGCAAGAATAACTCCTGAGCACAAGAAGGCATGGCCTAAAAACCAAACTTAAAACAACAGAAAAATCCCATCCCCATTCATGACAGTACAGAAAACTTACTGGGGATTCTGACTAACGCATTGCTTAAGTTTTAAGAAGAAAAGGAGTATTTACACAGAAACTATTTCTGTCTTGACAAGGTATTGTGGAGGTAAGATTTTAAATTGTCCTAAATGTTACAAATTACCCAAGTGTTAATTTTCTTAGTTTATATTATTTTTATTATTACTCTTCCATGAATAAACTATCAGCAGATTCTTATAAAATATACTAAATACTTTGTTTTCTCTTTTACATTTTTTTCACTCGAACCTAGAAATAAAAGTTTGTATCCACCCTTCCTGAACTGTGTCTGTACACACATAGTGTCTCCATGCATGTGTGTGTAGTTTCTCGCATTTAAATTTCATCACAGTTTTGTGCTTGGGTTTTGCCCAGAAAGCCATCTTAGAGATCATTCCCATTAGTATCTTTCATTTGCCTTTTAAAAATGGCTACATATTATCCAATGTCATGATTTACTACACTGTAGTGCTACCTTCCCTGTTGAGTATATTGTTTCTCTTTAGAGTTTTTATTGCTAGAGAATACCATGAGGGTCAGAGACAGCTGGAAGGGCTGAATTGTATGTTTTGTATGCACAACCCCTGGATTAAGCTCCTGGAACATGGCCCCTGAAAAACAACCAGAGGATGCTGGGCAAGGAGCAGGGAGCATCTCCCAGTACCACAGATGTGGTCCAAAAAAGAAAGAAAAAGAAGTAGGAAACACTACATGAGCATCATTCTGAATGTTTCCTTTTAGGATATGCGAAGAAGCTATGTTACAGAAAGCTGTATACGTATTTTATTATGTATATTATGTTTATTTTAGACTTTTAAATGCATTTATTTTTTAAGTATAGTTGAAAAAATTAAGTAAATTAAGTATAGAGTCAGCTATGGTCTTTCACCAGTCTTAGTGTTTTCCCCAATACCTTGCTTTTTCCACCCATGGACAGTCACTATTGTTCAGCTCCCAGAGTACTTAATTATAAATTTGTACTGCTCCTACCACTTACATGTAAATCACTATTTTTCATGCTTTGATATTTTTTCTTAGCAATATGCATTTCTCAGAGCTCTGAATTTTTGACACATAAGATTTCAGAAACTGAATGCACCATATTTTTTCCTTTTTTTAAATTTTGCTTTTTTCATTTTATAAAGTGGTTCACAATATTTGATTACATTTAATGTTTGAACACCAAACCCACCACATTACAGCTTCCAATCACCATATTTCAGATGTTTCCATCCCGAACCCCAACCCATGCTCCAAAGTAGATCACTGTATCACTGTCATCCTGTTGTTCATCAATTTGCTTGAGTGGGCACCAGTAACATCTCCATTGTGAGACTTGTTGTTACTGTGTCTGGCATATCCAATACACCACGCAGAGCTTGCCAGGCTCTGCCGTGCAGGGGGATATTCTCAGTAGCTTGCCAGGCTCTCCAAGAGGGACAGAGGAATCAAACCCAGGTTGGCTGCATGCAAGGCCAACGCCCTACCCACTGTGCAATCGCTCCAGTCGCAAATCAGAACTGAAATAATTTATTTTGCATTGTTTGTTATGAAAAACACCTGAAAATGCTCCAAAAAAGTTTTCTGAAAGGAAAGAGTGTGAAGATTGTTGTTGTATTTCACCCAGGGGCCATTAAGCCCTTCTATAAGAGATCACTAACATATCATTAAAGGTTGAGACCTGTGCACTTATATATGTATCACGATCATATATCACGATCACGATCCCGTTAATTGTCGATTTCTAGAGCGGGCTCAGTAACCTCTTCATTCGTCCTTACCCTAGGATTTTAGAAGTCTCTCTCGATTTGGCCCTCCCAATGATGTCACACTGGAGGCTCTTTCAGAGTCAGGGGAATGAGATCCAGCTTGTTACTGGATTTAGCATATGAATACACCATGGGAAGCTTGCAAGGCTGTCCCATGTGGGCAGGAAACTCTCAGAAGATTGCAAGTTTCTCCCAGAGGGAGAAGTAGGCTATAAGATATTGCTTCTGGGAGCTTGCTTTTAAGTCTCTGGATGTTGGCCGTTGATGGGATTACACACACCTGGGCTCCTCTGCCAGTACCTTCATGCATGAGGCCTGTTCGAACGTGCGGAGAGAGGCCTCGAGCATGTCTGTGGCTAGGTTCCGGTGGTCTTCGGCCACCGGGAGCTCTGCTCAGGGTGGGGAGGGAAGCTGGAGCCCATCCCCTCCAAGGGGCCCCAGGGAAGACAGCCAGGCGTGCAGGCAAAAGACTCTCTGGCTAGTCCGAAAGTAGTGAGTGGTCGCAAGGTCAACCTAACGTCAACCTGCAGCAAACTATAAACTATATATGTGTTTCGTGAATATTTGTGCGGTTGGAGGTGTTGAGATAAGGAACGCGGAAGAAATGTGTCTCATGGAGGTCCAAGGCTCTCTCTGGCTCTTGGCAAAGGCAGAGAGCCCCGTGGATCTCCTTTTATTGATCATGCTACCTCTAAAGGGCACAATACAGTCACCAAAGGCATCAAAAGATCTTACAGGAAGAACATTGAGACAGCATTATTTCCTTGTATCTGCAGGCCAGTAATATAGGCCTCCAGAAAGAAGATACAAAACCAAAACCAAAACCTTTCTTGGGCTAAAAGCACTTGGACTTACATCCCAAAGACAAGGCTGGGCTGCCACAGGAAATCTACATGTCAATTACAAACTTGGCAGCACTTGAAATCTACATCCCAAAGACTAGGCTAGGCCAGAGCCTGGAATCTACAATGTCAAAAATCAGGCCTGGCTAGCACCTGAGATCTGCATGTCAAAGACTAGCCAGGCTTTTGTGAGAAAAGGAAAAACTGCCTCTTTCAATATACTGAAATTATTTTCTGAAGGCAGCTTGAAGGGGGAAAGTGTTCCTTTCTGTAGTACAGTCTACGTGGGCTCGCCCTGATAGCTCAGTCCATCCCCAACATATATGTATGTGTAAAAAAAATATTTCCCTCTAAGATTGGTTGCCTCCTACTTTAAATCCCATCAAATATAGTGCGGTACTCTTGGAGTATGAGTGGTGTGAGGTATGAGTTGCCGCATAGGTGAATGCAAACTCATGGTCCAGAAATACATTTACTTCTGGATGAGGCTCGACCAGAGCATGTGGAGAGCGGCCGTGAGCAAGGCAGCGGTTGAGTTCTGGAGGTTTTTGGCTGCCAGGGCTAGGTACCTTGGGGTGGGGAGGGGCCTCACCTCTCCCCCTCTGGGGTGCCCCGAATAGAACAGCCTGGTGCAGGGTCCAGTGCCATGGTTATGTTGTGTGTCGTACTATGTATGCTCCCTTCCGGGAAAGGACATTTAACTCTAGATTGTGGCCAGTGCACCATAATTTTTTGAACAATTTCTCAATATGCTAGAATAATGGCTGTTTTCAATGTTTAGCTACAACTTCTCTACAAAAATACTGTATTTTGCCATTTTATTCATATTTCAAGTATTTTAAGCTGGCCTATTTTTATACTCAGTAGTTTCATTATTACCCATTTCAAGGAACTCTTAATATGTTAAGATTCATATAATCTATCATAGTAATATGATTTTCAAATTTTTAAGTTCACCATCTTTTGACTTTGCTTAAAGTTAAGTCTTTTTCATATAAAGTCAAAAGTAAGTCAAATTTTTCAAAATATTTTTAATCAGGGATTTTGATTTCTGAGTTCCCTTTTGAGTACTTTTACTGTTTCTTTCCCATCTAATTTTAATCTTTTGTAATTTGTCTTTATTACAAGATCTATGTGAGATAATTAAGTTTTATCTCAAATAACTACTCATTTTCCCCCTAAGAACAGAATGCTCCATACTTTTCTTACCAATTGAAGATACTAGTTTATTATACCCTAAATATTCACATGTAATTGAGTCTAGTCCTAGACTTCCTAGTCAATTTATTTTTCAGAACAATCCCAGCTAATGCAATTATTTTCCCCTCTGAAATTTAAATTCAGTTTTCTACTATGAAAGCCCATGTTCTCCCTTGAACATGTATTTCACTTGCTTGTCTGTTGTTTCTTTACTTGTTTATTTCCACTCTGAAGAAGTCTGGGTTCTCCCTTGAATACACACTTCTAGTTTTCTCCTTTCCCCTCACATCTTTCAAAATAAGTTTCAAAAACTTTCTTGTTTCAAGACTGTAGCACTGTAGCACTGTCATTCTGTTGTTCAATGTTTAGCTCGAGCAGTCACCAGTAATGTCTCCATTGCGAGACTTGTTGTTACTGTTTTGGGCATATCAAATAAACCATGGGTAGCTTGCCATGCTCTGCCGTGAGAGTGGGATACTCTCGGTAGCTTGCTGGGCTCTCTGAGAAGGATGAAGGACTCGAAACTAGGTTGGCTGTGTGCAAGGCAAACACCCTACCTGCTGAGCTAGATTAAATAGACACATTAATATTGAAATTATGTTGCCTACCTATGCTAAATTTTAAATGATTATAATATTTTACTCTTATTTATGTTGCTTGTTGATGCTTCTAATTATTTTATTTAGTAATTATAAACCTACATTTATAATTTAGATAAATATACAGTTATTTTTCCTGGAATCTCTGCCAAATTTTCTATGAAGATTTTATATACTTCATAAAGTAGGAAGTATTATTTATGTACGCACTGTAGCAGTTTGAATAGTTCAGCAATCAGTGCTGGAGTACTGGAGCAGTATAGAGTTAACAGTACCTTAGCTAATTGGGCACAATTTTACATTAAATTGTGTCATGTATGTAGTTTGAACTAAGTTAGGTAGTAATATTTATACCACAGAAATTATGAAACAGATGACCTAACTGTCAAATATTTAACAGTATCTCCCTTGCCTATTCTTCTAACATTTGATAAAATTACCTGGGCTTCATGGTTTGTGTAGGCCATGATATATCTTCATGACTATATGATAAAATTAATTTTTTGTCAATGGAAATTAATGTTTAAGTTTTCTCTCTGGACTTTGTCCAATTATGTATTCCTAGAAAAACTGTACACTGGTTTAGATATTTGCATAGGATTCAAAAAGGGTTGCTGTTATTTTATTTTAATTTTTTCTTATATCTGAGGTATTTTAAATTTTTATAGTTTACTTTTAGGAGGGCTTCTCCAGCAGGGCTCAGGTGCCACTCCCAGTGACAATATCCCACTTGGCAGGTGTGACAGTTCGGTGGGCCCTCTGCAAGAAAAGGCTCCTTGAGCAATCTCCTTGATCACTATTTACCTTTTTTCCTTTTTTTTTTCACTTCCATTAGGTCGACTTCATTTTTCTAAGAATTTAACTTATGCATTATTTTTCATACTTTGTATTAGTCATTGTCATGATTCTAGTGGTAATATTCCTTTCTCCCACTATTCTTTGTTTCATTCAGCTGTGTTTGAATCATATGCTTAATTTTTCTTTACATTCTTCTATTTCAAAAAATATGTGAAGATGTTTTCTTCTGAAAATGGCCTTTGGTTTACCTCACATGTTCCGATTGGTAATAAGTTCACTGTCGACTCCCCTGCCTATTCTGCTCATTAAGTTTGTATGTTAACATTGACATGAACTTTAAAAGGATTAAGAACACTTCTGTGGTAGAAAAATTTTTGCAACCTGATTCTATTACTTTTTATGTTTTTATATTGTGACCTGAGAGTTTTGAGAGTTTTGCACCCTAGAATTACTGAGATTCTCTTTGTGTCCCAGTATATTTGTGTGGAAAACAGCATGTATTAAATGTAGCTGGAGCAGCTTTTGTAATCCTATGCTTTTCACTTAGGATTTTCACTTTTCACTTAGGAAGACCTCAGAAACCCAGCCACAGCCATGCTCAAGGCCACTCTCCACATGTTAGGCCAAGCCTCATTCATGAAGGAACTGGCAGAGGAACCCAGGTGTGTGGGACCTGGGGCCGAGATCTCCAAGGCTGCTTGGATCAGGACTGGGCATCTTCCACCCAGATTCCCCATTTTGCAGTAGGTAGGTGGTCACACCCAGAAACTGACCCTGGTGCGATGTAATCCCATCAATGGCCAACATCCAGAGATTATAAAACCGAGCTCCTTGGAAGAGAACAATTCAGAGTCTCTTGCCCCTGTGCCTGGCTGTTTTTACCTGGCTGTTTTCACCGGGCTCCCTCAGAGGGGGCGGGTTGAATTTCCCTCCAGCAATGTGGCTGCACATCTGATAGCCTACTTCTAGTTCTCCCTCTTGGAGAACCGGGCAAGCTACCAAGAGTTTACTGCCTGCATTGGGGAAGGCCTGGCAAGCTCCTTGTGGCAAATTCATATGCAAATACAGTGACAATGTTGGGTCTCATTCTCCTGACCCAGAAGAGCCTCTAATGCAGCACTGTGGGAAAGAATGAGTAAAGAGAGGCTGCTAAAATCTCAGGGCTAGGATGAATGGAGATGTTACTGGGCGCACTCAAGCAATGGTTGATCAACAGGATGACAGTGATACAGTGATGCTTTTCACTTGATGGGGATCAAGAGGCAGAATCTATTTCCCATTCCTAAAACCAGGAAAGAACTTTTGTGATTATTTTTATGAAAAGAAAATAGCAAATTTTATACCATATGAACTTTAAAATAAGTCATGGAAGATGATTGGCTCTAAGCTGCTCAATGAGCTTCTACTCTTGGTCATGGCACTCTGGAGAAGCCCTCACTAGCCTATAAGAGAAAACTACATACAAAGAGACTAAGTCCTCAAATTAACAGTTAGAATCAACCACCAGGCAAGTAAAGGTGTGAGTTTTCAGTTGTCTGTAACTCCTATATCTGAAGTAGTGAAGATCCAGACATTATAAATTAGAGATAAGTAACTCCTGGTCCACCAAATCTAGAAACATATTGAGTGTTATGTTTATATGTATGTCCTGTATGACAAGACACAAAATGGTATATCTCACTTAATGTGCTTTTTTATATTTCTTAGTTTACATTTTGCTTTTGTTTATTTGGTTTTTTTGTTTGTTTGTATTTGAGCCACACCTGGCTATGCTCAGGTCTTCAGCCTGGTTCTGCATTTAGCAGTAACTCCTGGTGGTGCTTGGTGAATTGTTTGAGGTCCCAAGGATCTAACACGTGTTGGCTTCGAGCTTCTCCCCTGCTGTACTGTCTCTCTGTCCTCACTTAATATTCTGCTTGAATATAAGCTATAAGCATGAAATTTAGACTCAAATCCTAACTCTCCATGTTTTTTATTTCAACTCTTCTTAGTCTTGGCCAACACTTGTAAGAGATTGCTCGAGCACTTTATTTTCATTTGACTTACCAACTTGTTTAAATCAGTTATAAAAACCTGGAAGCCTGAGTATATGAAATGAGGAATTTTAAATGGTTTTTGTTTTGGGGGTGTTTTTTTAACTTTCTTCTTTTTTTTCACTATCTGTAAGAACTTATAAAAGGAAGTTTCTCCTACTTGAGGGAAATAATGTATTTTCCCAATTCTTTTATGTGTTTAGATTTACATCTTAGCTTGAGATATAATTGGTTAACTATAAGGCTAGCAATAGGAGTGCATGCTTTGCATGTGTGAGCTCTGAATTTGATCCATGTCATCAACCCATTGTCCCCTGACCATTACATGAAAGTGACTCCTATGTACTATAGTGGGAGCCCTTGAGTACTGCCATGTGTGGCAAAAATTATATGTATACATATATAGCTATCATATTATAATTCTTATTTAATTTAGGGGCTGGAGTGATAGCACAGTGGTAGAGCGTTTGCCTTCCACATGGCTGACCCATGTTCGATTCCTCCGCCCCTCTTGGGGAGCCTGGCAATCTACCGAGAGTATTGCGCCCACATGGCAGAGCCTGGCAAGCTACCCGTGGTGTATTGGATATGCCAGAAACAGTAACAATAAGTCTCACAATGAGAGACGTTACTGGTGCCCGCTTGAACAAATCGATGAGCAACAGGATGACAGTGATCACAGTGATTTTATTTAGATTCTAATATTTATTGATACAAACTTTTCTAATACCCTTTTTTCTAGTATTGTATACCAGTCTTTTTGATTTTTGTCTTAGCTACTTTTCATCTTTTTCCTAAGTACTTGTCGTTATAGATTTTGTTTCATTGATCTTTAGTTTTATTAAATCCTTTCAAATGTTGGATTTATTTTTGTTTAGGGTCTTTGAAAAGAATGACACCTTTTTATTTCATACTATACTCCTCATTTTATGCTTATTTTTTAAGGTGAAAATTTGAGTTCTGCTTCTGGGTTATAGTTCATAGCTTTTAATATAGTGCTATCACTTCCATTTACTTTTATTATTTTTTTAAGTTTTGGAGCCACTATTCCAAAAAGTTTGCAATGCTCAGGGCTTACATCTGGCAGGGTTCAGGGGACCATATGTGTTGTCAGGGGTCGGCTATGTATAAGGAAAGCACCTTACCCACTATATTATCTCTCAATCCAACATCTATTTAAAATTTTATTTTTATTTCCTACAAACCCAAAAGTTTAATTTATCCCAATTCTGTAATTCTCTCCTCTCATTAAAAAAGATTTCACTTTTATCCTTTTCCTTTCTTCATAGAAGAGTTCTTCCTTTTAAAACAATCTTTAATTTTACTGACATGGTTAATTTGATTGAACCAGGTATGTTAATACTTTATAAATTTATATGCACATTTTATAAAATTCTCATTTTAAAAAAATATTCATTTGGGCCAGAGCAATGGTATAGAACATAGGACATGTTCCTTGCACACAGCCCACCTCCATTCAACTCCTGGAATCCCCAGTGGTCCCCCAAGCCTGCTGATGTGATCCATGAATACAGAGTCAGAAGCCCTAAGCAACACCAGGTATGGTCCCCAAACAAAACAAATGTTTATTCTGTTTTCTATTTAATAAAACATAGATGCTTTAACATTTTTGTTCACTTATCTCTCATTTTCTATGGGAGATATATTAACGTCTTCACCTTTGAACATTATTTTATCACTTTTCTCTACTATATATGAATATGTTTGATTTATAAATCATGTTAGATATGTCAAGATTCATTATTGTTACACCTTCCCACTATATCCTCGTTGTTATACCAAATGTCCTGCTTCATCATTGAACTTTTTGTCTGACAATTAAATTGCTATTTCTGGAATTGTTTATTAGTATGCATCTAATATTTTCTTCTAATCCCTTATTTTACAGCTGCTTATGATATTTAATTTTTTTTATTGAATCACTATGTGGAAAGTTACAAATCTTTCAGGCTTAAGTCTCAGTTACATAATGCTCGAACACCCATCCCATCACCAGTGCATAAATTCCACCACCAAGAACCACGGTAAAAGTCCCCTCCACACCCCCTCCCCGCACCCCAGCCCCTCACCCCGCCTGTGTAGTTGATAAATTTCACTTTACTTTCTCTTTACTTTGATTACATACAAACACAAAAACTCATTGTGTTTGTATTATTGTTTGGAGTTTCCCCCCCACCCCAAGAGTCGAACCTGCTGGAAAGGAAGCATTTGATAATTTGTTTTCCATTGCTGAGAATGAAGAGATATGAGATCCTGTGGCCACAGTAGCGGCTTTGAGGTTCTAGATTTCTGTATTTTAGTATTTTAGTGACTAATTCCAGAGGACTTTCTGCCAGAGGTTGCATCATTGCTAGCTCGTACCTCTCTGCTACTTTATATTCCACATATGAGAGCAATCTTTCTGTGTCTGTCTCTTTCTTTCTAACTCATTTCACTCAACATGATACTTTCCATGTTGATCCACTTATATGCAAAGTTCATGACTTCATGCTTTCTAACAGCTGCATAGTATTCCATTGTGTAGATGTACCAAAGTATTTTTAGCCAGTCATCTGTTCTCGGGCATTTGGTTTTTTTCCAGATTCTGGCAATTGTAAACTGTGCTGTGATGAATATACAGGTGCAGATGTCATTTTGACTATACTTTTTTGCTTCTCCAGGGTATATTTCCAGGAGTGGTATTGCTGGGTCAAATGGAAGCTTGATTTCTAATTTTTTGAGAAGCGAACATATTGTTTTCCAAAAGGGATGAACTAGTTGGCATTCCCACCAGCAATGTAGGAGGGTTCCTTTCTCCCCACAACCACACCAACAGCGGTTGTTTTTGTTATTTTGGATATGAGCCATTCTCTGTGGTGTGAGGTGGTATCTCATAGTTGTTTTGATCTGCATCTCCGTGATGATTAGTGATGAAGAGCGTTTTTTCATGTGCCTTTTAGCCATTCATATTTGCTCCTTGAGAAAGTTTCTGTTTATTTCTTTGCTCCATTTTTTGATGAAGTTGGATGTTTTCTTTTTGTAGAGGTCAACCAGTGCCTTGTATACCCTTGATATCAACCCCTTATCGGATGGGTATTGGGTAAATATCCTTTCCCATTCTGTAGATTGCCTTTGTATTCGCGTCACTGTGTCTTTTGTGGTGCAGAAGCTTCTTAGTTTAATATAGTCCCATTTGTTTATTTCTGTTTCTACTTGATTGCTCAGGTCTGTGTCATCTTTGAAGATACCTTTGGCTTCAATATCATGGAGGGTTTTTCCAACCTTGTCTTCAATGTACCTTATGGTTTGTGGTCTGATGTTGAGGTCTTTAATCCATTTTGGTCTGACTTTTGTGCATGGTGTTAGGTCGAGGTCTAAGCCCATTTTTTTGCATGTTCTGTCCAGTTATGCCAGCACCATTTGTTTAAGAGGCTTTCCTTGTTCCACTTCACATTTCTTGCCCACTTATCAAGAATCAGATGATCATATATTTCGGGTTGCATGTAGGGATATTCCACCCTGTTTCATTGATCAGCAGCTCTGCCTTTGTTCCAGTACCATGCTGTTTTATTTATTTTATTTTTAATTTATTTTATTGAATCACCATGTGGAAAATTACAATGCTTTCAGGCTTAAGTCTTAGTCATACAATGCTGAAACAACCATCCCTTCACCAGTGCCCATATCCCACCACCGGAAAAAAAAAAAACAACCACTGTACACCTTCCATTCCGCCCATCCCCGCATCCCCCCGTTATAACTGATAAATTTCATTTTACTTTCTATTTACTTTGGTTACATTTAATATTTCAACACAATACTCACCATTATTGTTAGGAGCACCCCACTAGAGTCAGACCTGTTGTGAAGGGAAATGAGTTCGCGCGGCTGCTTTACTTCCATGCGGTTTTGGATTTCTGTACTTTAACAACGAAGTCCAGGGAGATTTCTTCTGGATATTGGATCATTGCAAGCTTGTAAATCCCATCTGTGGTCATCATAATATGGCGTCCCCACGCCCTTCATCCCCGGGAAGGGACAGGTGAGAGAGAGAAATACCTTTCCCCTCCTGGGCGGGCATGGGGTCGCGGCTTGGTTCTCAGGCTGGAGACATTCTGCAAGTAGCTGCCCATGTTGAATTTGGTTCAGCTAGGTCTGGATTCACGCTCGTGCAGCTGCAGAGGAGCCGCACATGCATGCGGCCCCCAGGGTCACATCTCAGCGGAGGGAGGGGCCGGTGCCTCCCACCTTCCCAAGAGCACCCTCGAGTCCTTTTGCTGCAGTTTTTGTCATATAATCCCATCTGTGGTCGTCATAAACCACGCTGTTTTAATTATTACCAATTTGTAGTAAAGTTTGAAGTTGGGGAGGGTGATGCTTCCCTTGTCTTTTTCCCAAGAATTGCTTTAGCTATTCGTGGGCGTTTATTGTTCCATATGAATTTCAGGAGTGTTTCATCATTTCTTTGAAGAATTTCATGAGTATCCTTATAGGGATCACATTGAATCTGTATAGTGCTTTGGGGAGTATTGCCATTTTGACAATGTTAAGTCTTCCTATCCACGAGCAGGGAATATGTTTCCATTTTCTCATGTCCTCTTTAATTTCATTGAGTAGCATTTTGTAGTTTTCCTTGTAGAGATCCTTTACTTCCTTAGTTAGGATGATTCTTAGGTACTTGATCTTCTGGGGCACAATTGTGAATGGGAATTTTTTTAATGTCACTTTCCTCTGATTCGCTATTTGCGTATAGGAAGGCCATGGATTTTTGGGTATTGATTTTATAGCCTGCAACTTTGATGTACAAGTCCATTAAACAAGGAATTTCTTAGTGGAGATTTTAGGAGGTATAGAATCATGTCATCTGCAAATAGTGAGAGCTTGATTTCTTCCTTTCCTATCTGTATAATCTTAATGTCTTTTTCTTGCCTAATTGCTATTGCAAGTACTTCCAGTACGATGTGGAACAGAAGTGGTGAGAGTGGGCATCCTTGTCTTGTCCCTGATCTTAGAGGGAAGGCCCTTATTATTTCTCCATTGAGGATAATGCTTGCCATGGGTTTGTGGTAGATGACTTCGACTATCTTGAAGAAAGTTCCTTCTAAGCCTATTTTGGTGAGGGTTTTAATCATAAATGGATGTTGGATCTTGTCAAATGCTTTCTCTGCATCTATTGAAATGATCATATGGTTTATATTTTTACTTTTGTTGATATGATGAATTATGTTGATTGATTTCCGAATGTTAAACAATCCTTGCATCCCCGGGATGAATCCTACTTGATCGTGATGTATGATTTTTTAAATGAGTTGTTGGATTCTGTTTGCTAGTATTTTGTTGATAATCTTCACATTCGTGTTCATCAGGGATATTGGCCTGTAGTTTTCTTTCTTTAGTGGTATCTTTGTTTGCTTTTGATATTAAGGAGATACAAGTTTCATAGAAACTGTTTGGTAGAGTCCCTGTTTCTTCAATTTCCTTGAATAACTTGAAGAGGACTGGCAACAGATCCTCTTTAAATATTTGGAAGAATTCGCTAGTGAATCCATCTGGGCCTGGGCTTTTGTTTTTGGGAAGACATTTGATAACAGTTTCAATTTCCTTGATATTGATGAGTCTATTCAGGTATTCCAAGTCATCTTGATTCAGTTTTGGGAGATTGTAGGAATCAAGGAATTTGTCCATTTCTTTTACATTCTCTTGTTTCATGGCATAGAGATTTTCAAAGTAGTCTCTGATGATCTTTTGAATTTCATTGGTTTCTGTTGTGATATCCCCCTTTTCATTTCTGATTAGGTTTATTAGGGTTCTCTCTCTTTCTTTCTTTGTGAGTCTTGCTAGCGGTTTATCAATCTTGTTAATTTTCTCAAAGAACCAGCTCTTTGTTTTATTGATCTTTCGGATTGTCTTTTGGGTTTCCCTATCATTAATTTCTGCTCTAAGTTTTATTATTTCTTTCCTTCGGTCTGGCTTGGGTTCCTTTTGCTGGTCCTTTTCTAAGATCTTGAGCTGTGAAGTCAAGCTCTCTATGTAGGCCCTTTCCTCTCTCCTGAGGAATGCTTGCAGGGCTATAAATTTTCCCCTTAACACAGCTTTAGTCACGTCCCATAGGTTATGGTAGCTTGTGTCTTCATTCTCATTTGTTTGGAGGTATCTTTTCATCTGTTCTTTGATTTCCTTTTTGATCCACTCTTTGTTCAACAGGGAGTTCTTTAATTTCCAGGTGTTTGATTTGGTGCTCCGTGTCTATGTGTGCTTAGCTTCTATTTTCAGTCATGGTCCGAGAAGATGGTTGATACAATTGCTATCTTGCTGATTCTATTGAGGTATGTTTTGTGACCCAGCACGTGGTCTATTTTGGAGAATGTTCCATGTGCACTGGAGAAGAATGTATATTCTTTCTTTTTGGGGTGTAAAGCCCCGTATAGATCTAAAAGCCCTCTCTCTTCCATTTCTTCCTTCAGGGCCATTGTTTCCTTGCTTAGTTTTGTTCTTGTCTATCTATCCAAGGGTGGTAAGGCGGTGTTGAAGTCTCCAACTACTATTGTGGTGCTAGTGATGTCCTCCTTAAAGTTTGTTAAGAGTTGTTTTAAATATTTAGCTGGTCTCTCATTAGGTGCGTATACATTTAAGAGTGTGATTTCTTCCTATTATACATATCCATTGATGAATAGAAAATGACCTTCACCATCCCTTATAATCTTTTTCAGCCTGAAATCTATGTTGTTAGATACTAGTATGGCCACTCCAGCTTTTTTGAGGGAGTTGTTTGTCTGTAGGATTGTTTTCCATCCTTTGACTTTGAGCCTGTGTTTGCTCTGACTGTTCAGGTGTGTTTCTTGCAGGCAGCAGAAAATGGATTTGGGTTTAGTTTCCAAATCCATTTTGCTACTCTGTGTCTCTTGATTGGTGCATTTAGCCCATTGACATTGAGAGAAATTATTGTCATGGGATTATGTGCCATCTTTCTGTAGGGCTTGTTGTTCTTGTTAGGGTTTTTCTTTGTCTTACAGCAGCCCCTTTAGACCTTCTCTTAGGTTTGGTTTTGAGTCTATGAAGTTCCATACACTAGGAATAGTGTATGGCTCCTTCGAGTTTAAGTGAGAGTTTAGCCGGATAGAGTAATCTTGGTGAGATGTTCATTTCATTGAGCTTTTTCACTATATCCCACCATTGGCTTGGAGGGTTTTTTCTGATCGGTCTGCTGTAAATCTAAGGGGTGATCCTTTGTATGTGATTTCCTTCTTTGACCTTGCTGCCTGCAGTATTGTGTCTCTACCCGCGGCATCCATCATTGTGACTATGATATGCCTTGGAGTTTTTTTTATTTGGGTCCCTTTTAGTTGGCACCCTTCGGGCTACTTGGATCTGGATGCCTGCATTCTCCAGCTCTGGGAATTTCTTAGCAATGATGTCTTTAACTGTGTTTTTTTTCATTGGGATTAGTTCCCTGTGCTTCTGGTACTCCCATGATTCTTATGTTGTTCCTTTTGAGGTCATCTCCTAGGAGTCTGATTCACCCTAGAGCCATTTTGAGGTCTTTTGCCATTATTTGTTGTTGTTTGTAAGCTTTGTGCAGCTCATTTTCAAGCTCACTGATTCTGTCTTCTGCTGCAGTCATTCTACTGTTGAGGGCTACTACTGAGCTTTTTATTTCATCTACCGATTCCTTTAATTGTGTGACTTCTGTTCGTAGCTGTGAAATTTCTGCTCTCATTTCTTCCTGTATTTTCTTGGTGGTTCATTCCAAGGCTGTGTTCACATCCTCCCTTAATTTATTGATTGTTCGTTCCATGGTTGTGTTCGTATTCTCCCTTAGTTTATTGGTTGTCCATTCCATGGTTGCTTTGAGTTCCTCGACCATCTTCACAATTTCTTCTCTGAATTCTTTATCTGAGAGGAGGTTGTATTTGTGGGTGACCTCTATTGATGTTTCTGGAATCTCTTCATTTTCTCTTTGTGGTGTGTTTTTTCGATGTTTCTTCATGTTGTTATGGAATAACAGAGGTGAAACCTCCCAATTCTGTATCACTATTCCTCTTGTTCCAGGAGGGGATTCTAGATGAGCTAAATCAATAATGGTTGTTGGATATCATTGGTTTGTCCTTTCCCCCTTGCCACTAGGAGCTTAGGTTTATCAGTCACACCCATCAAAGTGCTCCCGAGTCACTCCCATTCTTTTGTTTATCTGTAACCAATTCTACCAGTTTATCTGCTCTTCCCTTAATCAAACTCTGTTAATTGGTAAGGTCAGAACTTCCTAGGACACTGAATATTATAACATTGCCTTTCTCTCCTCTTTATGCCTTTTGAATAATTTACTTTAAAGCTATGTCTTTTTTGTATAGACACAAGAAGACAATATTATGTTTTTATAACTTAAGACTTAATTGGCCTCGATATTCCCTCCTGGGCATCTGCTCTCTCCACTTAAGCCTCAGTTGCCCTCAGTTCCTAGCACCCCAAAGTAGGGTCCCCGACGTGGGACGGGAAGGATCCAGGGCAAGCGGTGAGTTATGTGCTACCCTGGCATCGAGATGGGCCTGGCCAAAGTGCCTAATTCTTAACTATAAGTTAAGAGCTTGATCATAGACAAATGCTGTCATGATCCAATAGTAATTATGAGACTGGGACCCTGCCAGGGATGGGAAAGACTGATCTGGCCTGAGCACTGTAGTCTGAGATTGAGATGGCCCCAGGAGAGCAATTCTATAAGCTTTAATGCATCTCTTATTGTGTCCATACAAAATAATTAATATTATGAATTCTTATATGTTTGCTGGCTGAGGAGAAGAGAAACACATTCATGGGACTCTGCCCTTGGGTGGATCCTCCTGCTGATAGAGAATTAAGTCCTAGGAGAAGCATCCCCTGAGGGAAAAGAACCTTACCCTATTGTTGACCACACCTATGTGTATGCCCCAACCCCCTCATGAGGTGGAGATTTAACTAGGCTGGAAGAGTGGGTTGGGGGCCAGATCCAGATCCACAGGGGCCAGATCCACGGAGCCAGATTCATGGGGGCCAGATCCACGGGGGCCAGATCCACTGATCGAGAGAGAGACCGAGAGCCGGGAGAGAGGCAGAGAGAGAGAGAATGAAGTAGGATGGGGGAGAAAGAAGCAGGAGGAGAATCAGAGGAGAATGGAGATGGACATGAAATAAACCGATCGAGCAACCAGTTTGGCCTTCTTCCTTCCTTCACCTGCCTCGCCGCCTGCGCGCCTTCTTTTTATTTTTATTTTTATACAAATGGTAGTCTTTCCCCCTTCTAGAATAGTTCCTTACATTACTGCGATCTTCCTAGTTTATGTACGGCTTCTAGTCAAGGCTTGAGGCTATGATCTGTTTATGAGAGCTTTGTGTATCTTCTTGTATTCCTGACACTTTTTTCTGGAATTAGGATGGGTTAATGGCCCGAGGACCCCCGCCCTGACAGTCCCCCAGGCTGGGCGGAGCCGGCATGAGAGTTCTTTCAGAGGGGCTGGAAGAAGAGAGCATGATGTGGAGTCGAACTTACCTGGCGAAAGGGAGTGGTTGACTTGCTTATGATATTTTATTACTGTCACTGTCACTGTTATCCCGTTGCTCATTGATTTGTTCCAGCGGGCACCAGTAACATCTCTCATTGTGAGACTTATTTGTTGCTGTTTTTGGCATATCCAATATGCCACGGGTAGCTTGCCAGGCTCTGCCGTGTGGGCACAATACTCTCGGTAGCTTGCCAGGCTTTCTGAGAGGAGCGGAGGAATTGAACATGGGTCGGCCACGTGAAAGGCGAATGCCCTACTGCTGTGCTATCACTCCAGCCAATATTTTATTACATAATTTAAAATTAGTTTACATTTCTCTCTCTTCCTCTCTTTATTTCCCCTCCTCCCCCAAATTTGGGCATTGTCATGTCTTTTCATTCTTTTAGCCTAACTCTTACCATCTTTCTTATTCACTTTTACAAACACATTCTATTGTGGCTTGAAGACAGCACTGTTGAATAAGTAAGTAAAGGTAAGAATAAGCATATCTAATGGGCTGACCCACTTGACTATTTATTGAGGAGAAGATGCCTGACTTGCTTGCTGCAAGTTCTTTGTGTGCAGAGGCTTCCTGGAGCTTTTCCTAAGAGAGAATAATATGGATTATTCAAACATCTTTGCCTTGACTATGGGGCCCAGTGCTTTGTGCTTCTCACTTTCAATAGAAGGCTAAGTTATATGTGTTTTGAGCAATTAGAAATATGGAAGCAGCATGGTTTTCAGAAAAGGGAATTCAGTAGAAGGTAACCAAGCTAAATCTGCTCATGCCACAGTAGAACCTTGGCACCTTCTGCTGCCATTCCCCCTCTTTCACATGGGAGAGCCAACCGAAGTGCTGAGACTTAGCATGCCAAGGTAACATAGCACGCAAAGGAAACAGAACATATTCTCTTCACCGATCCTGCATAACTGAATTCCTTCTGCTTTTCCTACCTGCTTCCATTATTCCTTTCCTACTTCCATGCATTCAAAGCTTTTCCTTGCCTGTGTTTGTTCAGAGAGTAGAAAGATCCACTCTCCTAGCTGTTTCCCTGGTGCACAGTCTTCTAGTGCCTAAACCTCTCTCTATTTGGCCTTTTGCCAGTTTATCCTTACAAAGAGAATCAAAGGGCCATGGATCTATAATGACTCTACATTTTAAAATCTATTGCATTGGTTTATGATTAAATTCTCCGGCCTTTACTTCTCACCATTTGCATAGAACTTGAATAGTTTCTGATAAACAACAGCGATCTTTCTTACTTTTCATTTACTGGCATGGGGTCCCCCATCCAGAGAGAGAACAGGGGCATATCATCTCACTCATTTCTACCGATGTCTACAAGATTTCCATTCCTTAGTCACAACACGACAGAAGTTCTATTCTCCAATCCTATTTTTGAAACCTGTCCAAAGATCAGTTAGGCAAGGACAACTCTCCTTGCCTTGAATAAAGAGAAGAACAGCTTATCCTCAGTTTACCCTTTCCTCAAAGCCTTACCTTGATTTTTCTCAGATGGAGTGTGGCTCAGGGAACCAGCCCAGAGAGGCTTCTTCCATTCTAGAGCCCACGGATCTGCAGCCCACCTTTTCTACCCTGGGTTTTCCATTCTTTCCATTCAACAAGATAGTAGCTCTAAGGGCATGAGTCCACCATTTTCCAACCTGCCAGCTTGTTGCAAATAAGGCTTTTATGCCCTATGACCCTTCACAGCAGTGGAATTGCAACCTTCCTCTTTACACTCTAACTTCAACTACACTTCCCACTCTGCACCTCTTTAGGCCCCTCTTTACTCCTCGTTCGGTATTACTTATCTAAGCCACACCACTCCCTCCCTCTACTTCAGATACCCCAAACATATTATAGCCTCAACTTTGCTCCTTCCTGACCCTGGCTCACTTTTCTCTGATACTTTTGATATTGACCCAAGATGAGCATATTGGACAATACTGGACAATAAACACAATACTAAAGAAGGTCCTTGGGGCTGGAGAGATAGCACAGCGGGTAGGGCGTTTGCCTTGCATGCAGCCGACCCGGGTTCAAATCCCAGCATCCCATATGGTTCCCTGAGCACGGCCAGGGGTAATTCCTGAGTGCAGAGCCAGGAGTAACCCCTGTGCATCACCAGGTGTGACCCAAAAAGCAAAAAAAAAAAAAAAAAAAGGTCCTTGCCACAAAGTGAAAAAAATAAGGATTCTGTCTTCCATTTACCTTTCCTCTTCCCCTCAAAGGCTTAAAATTTATTTTTGTTTAGATTTATAGGTTCAAGAGTGTAATATTGGATTCTATTGTTCATTCTACTGTCCATTGATCTGCAATTCACCTTTTCTGAAAAAAAAAAAAAGTGGTTCCTTGTTAATTTTCTCTATGGCAAATCCCTGCTAGGCCCTACTCAGACAAGATGGTTACTTTGAGGAAATGAATCTGCCACCTTCCAACTTGCCAATTTATTACCAATAAAGTTCTTTCTTGACCCATCATTATCAGCATTCTCCCTCAATCTTTCTCTCTGTTTCTGGGCATACCCAGCTGTGCTCAGGGCTTACTCCTGGCTCTGTGCTTAGGGGTCATCCCTCCTGCCAGTGCTTAAGAGACATATACAATGCAAGGGATTCAAACCGGGGTTGTCTGCATCCCCCTGTGCTGTCTGCATCCCCCTGTGCTGTACCTCCAGCCAACGCTTCTTTGGTCTTTGGGCAGCACTGAAAGACAACTTCATGTTTACATTCTCAGTCTTTCATCTTTCACCTCCAAATTATTCTCTAAATTCATTTCACCAGTGAGGACTTCCGTGCCTACCAACACATATTCCTTGTATCCTTTATCTTCTTTTGTATTTCTCTATTTAATGCTAACATACCCATGGTGGAGTTTCCCTGGGTGGCTTATGTGATATGGGAAGAAGAGAGGGAGCAGCCCGGAGGGGGAAAAAAAATGACCACTTTTATCTAATCACCTCTCGAACACCTGTGAGAGAAACAGAGATTCAAGACTGATGAAAGTCTGTTGTGAGCCCCTGAAAGGCATGGATGCTCATATCCCATAGGCAGCTGTCCAGCTGCACCTGACATCCACTCATTCTGCACAGTGTGGGAGATGGTCCCTGCTGCCAGATTTCTCTGGAGGCTTGGACTCAGGTGAGAGCGAGGAATTGCTCTTTGCAGGAAAGAAAAGTCATTCCTAATCTTACCCAGGCCTTTTATATCCATTACCTTTCCATCATAGAAAAGATTTCAGGAGAACAGTAAAGTGTATATATAACAAGTTTATTGTGAAATAAAGGTAGAGAAAGGGAGAGGTAAGTTAAGACATGTGCTCAAGAAAACACGGGTTTCTCCAGAGTAGAGTCAACCAGTACACATCCAACAATAGAGCAGGAAAGTACACATCTCGGAAGGAAGGATGTGGGGGGCATGTACTCAGGCAACATGTGCAAAGGTGACATGCATGTGCCTCTTCCTCCACTAATTTATATTCACTTCTCCCAAAGTACCTCTACCCAGCCCATTGCTAGGGTGGTTGCCACGGGGAAGAGCTGGAAGCCATAGATGGTCTTTTGATCCTTGCCTGCCTTTGTTCCAGAGGTGGAGCCATGCCTCTGAGGGGGTTCTGCCATCTCTCCTCTCAGGAAGCCTTCTTGCACTTGGCCTAGAATTCTGAGTTTCAGTGTTTTTCCAGGCTCCTGAGATGGGTCTTTTATACCAAATGCATTTATACCATTGGCTGGTTTAGGTTTCAGAGAATGTTTTCCCCCCAACAGATATTACTGAGCCCCTTATCTTCCTGTGTACAACAGTGCTTTTAATTTTTTTTGTTTTGATTTTTTGGTCCCTTTTCTCACTAGAATATCAGCTCTTAGGAGGCAGGAATTTTGTCAGCTTTATTCATGAAGTTGTAATAAGCAATACATGGTACATGGTATATGTTTAGTCAATATCTCTTGAATTAATAAACTTTTAGGCATTCTAAGAAAGGGGAGCAATGAAATAAGTTCCTTTTGTAGTCATGCTTGTAGTTTTCCTGGTATGCGGTCTCCCATATAGCAAACTTTCACTGTCCCATATAACCTATTCTCTGGGAATTCTTGACTATTTCATTTGTATAGTGTATGAAGAAATTTTGAGAAAGGTTACAAGGGAGAAGATGAATAAAGGGGGAAATGGAAGGACAGTTCTCTCTTGAGAAAAGAAAATTTATGTGGAGGTATGGTTCTGAGTTTCTTTAATTAAAACCAAAGTATTGCATCTTTGTCCTCAATTTAGGACAAACTGAAGAGGTACAGAAATAAATAAAAGAATAGCTAATCCACACAGAGAAACCAGGTTTATTGCTGTTACACAGAGGTCTGTCCTTCCAACATAGGATACATTTTCTCATTTCAGAGGGGTGGGACTTGGGCTAAGAGAGCAGCAATTTAAACTAGGGATATCTTCAGGTGTTGGACATGGAGCGGGACATGACAGACTCTTTAACAAACTCCATTTCTACAGGCCCTTCTCCATACCCCTTTAAGCAATCCCCGTTGTTTTCCCTAATAGTTTGTTGCTCTCAACTGTTTGGCTTTCTCAGGATTTTGCTCCTTTCCCCCCAGCCACCTGTAAAACAGGAATGTCTGGGCTGATAACTTGGCCCTGGTTCTCAGAATTCTGCTTCTCCCCACACCCCATCCCCCTAACCTTCGGCTGGGGAAGAATGTCTAGACTGAAAACTTGGCCTTGGCCAATAACTCTATCCATAGAAACCACCCAGACAGGAGCAGGGGAGGGGGCAACAACCGCCAGAATGGCCTGGGAAACAGGGTAAGATGAACTATCTGTAAGTGTTCATTGTGTTGTATGAAATCACGTTGAAATTTGCATTTTTACTTATGTTTCTCTTTGAACCTGTAAGCATGGACTATCACACATGCACTGACTATAAAACTTGCAGTTTTTCCCTTGTTCACAGGCAGTCTGTTTGGGAATTAGCATTGCATTATTTTCCTGCCCCCTTCCCAGTTGAATAACATCTACGTAGGAACATCATCCCTGAGGACAAAACTTTGACCCCCCAGTGAAGGTTCAAATGGAAAATTCCAGGCTGCTATAAGATCTCCTCTGGCTACAGTATTTTTTCTAACCATCTTCTTGAGCGTGCAAAAGTCTAGAGAGACTTAGGTGAAACCTAGGTTTCATAATATGAAAAAAAACCGGAATTTGCACTCACATAGAGACCCTGGATTGAAATCCTGGTTTGAAATCCTGGGTTTCATTTCACTCTCTCCATGTTACACTAGTGAAATCTTAAAACAGGTAAGCATAACTTCAGTAAATGACTTGGGGACTGGTGATTTTCCCAGACTACCTCACCAACCCATACCTAAATTTAATAAATAATACCACTTCCTTTCCTAAAGTCCAAACTAAATGGATGCCCACTGTAGTTACATTCCCCTTTGCTACTTCCATTGGTTTCTGTGCAATAGAACTTTTCATCTTTGCCTTGGAATAACTTTATACTGGGTATAAATACTCAACAGAAAGGCCTAACAGAGTGAGCAAAGGGGTCCTGACAGAAAGGATTCCATCTTTATTCCTCTCCTACCCTGTTGGCAGGAAGAGAACTCCTCTCTATTGTTTCAACCTTCCGGTGTAACTTATTACCAAATACAGTTCATAAAGAAACTGTTCAGCTCCTAGATCATTCCTCCTCTTCCAATCATGGCTGTCCCCCATAATCACAAGCCAATTGTTGTGCATGATCTTAACCCAGCTAAACCATTAACTAGTTTATTTTGCTTCTGTAGCTTGCTTTATTGATCACAATTCCTGCAATGCCTTACCCATTATATCCATTGTCTGATGAGGATGGGATTTTCACCTTTATAAATTTATCCATGACTATACTTGGGGCCAGGAGTTCGCAGTAATCAGAACCTGATGGCTTCTGTGGGTGCAGAGGATATTCCAAAGGAGCCATAGGTGAAAAACACTTATTTGGTCAAGCTTTTCAGCCTCTCTGAGGGGTACTCAACTGTGTCTTGCCTTACAACAAAAGCACTAGATTCCACTAAGCTTGTGAGTCTTAATATTCTTCTCTTCATATGAAACAAAACATGTACCTTCACTGTAGGCATATCTTGCAGAAGCAAATTTAATCAGAATCATTGCTTTAAGATTATTTCTCTCTTTCTCTCTCTTTTACACACATACTCCAAATATTATTAACCAAGAATCCTTGGGATCTCCTCCCAAGTTTCTTTTCACACTCTGAAACCACCCATGGAGAGATCTCACAGGGGTGTTACCTATAAATAATTCCTCTCCAGTGATGACTTTAGACATTTTATATGGGCAGAAACATGTATGAACAGGAATGGGAAATAAAAGATTGATTTTCAAACTAAATGGGGCCAGAGCCATTCAGTACAGTGGATAGGATGCCTGCCTTGCATGTAGCTTACTGGGTTCAATCCCTGGCATTCCATATGATCCCTTGAGCTCTCCAGGAATGATCCCTGCAGGCAGAACCAGGTGTAAGCCCTGAGCAATGGTGGCTGAGTATGACTCAAAAAACAAAACAAAAGAAACCCTAAATGTATGCAGCAATCACACTACTGATTTATAGATGACTCTAAAAAGAGCTTTCTGACATTGGAAAGGGGAGAGGGGAAAGCCTTCCTTAACACCCACATAAAAATGACAATGGCCACTTCCTGCGAATAAAATGAACCTAGTTTTCTCCCTCAACCTATTGGATTTTCATGCAATTCTCAATTTTACACTCGATCTTAGCCAAAAGGCCGAGAAGTGATGCAATTCTCAATTTTATCCAAGACGCTCAGTCTTCCTTTCTTTATTGTCTTTCCTTCTCCACACTCTTACAACTATCTTGGCCTTTGTCATATATATGGCTGTATTTCTCCTTAGTCTAATCTACAGGATTCTTGGTGGTAAAGCCTGGAGCTTCTATCTCCCATGATTCCCAGTGCTGAGTTCCTTGCAGAAACCAAACCAGAAAAGCATAGTCAGAGACCTGATTGGAGAAACAGAAGTTGGCCTCTGCAATGACCTGAAGCATATGGAATTCTGTTAAGGGGATTCCAGCACCACACCCCTTATTAAGTACACACTTCCCAACAAATCCATGGTTATTGGAAAATAACAGTCCTCATCCCCCCAACCAGTCCCAACCAAAAATTTTCATTAGAATAAATAAAGGACCAGTGCAGTAGATATTAACGGCTGGAAAGGGAAGCTGGAGGACAGCAGGCTGAACTGAGCAGGTGTTCACCTCCCTCAATCCCAGTCATTTGCAGCCAACAACGTCATCCTTTGGCCTTCTTGAGCTCACCGACAGGCCATTTTTCATGATTTTACCATTTCTGGCCAAATGCAAACTTTTTAATTAAATGTACCACATGATTCCAGATGTTTGTTTATTTGTTCCCAAAAAGCTGTAAAATCTCTACATAAGGAAAAACCTGCTGCAGAGGTGAAGTTTAATACAACAGACAAAACAAAGCGGTTAGAAAAAATGTACTGGACGGTAAACGCTGGGCAAAAATCTCAGCAAAACAGTCTAGAGCAGAGTCTCTAATCAGAACCTGATGGCTTCGGTGGGTGCAGAGGATAGTCCAAAAGAGCCACAGGTAAAAATCACGTAAATGGGGGATTATAGTATGAGTCTATGGGACCAATCAGTGGGATTGAGTCCCACCGGATAGAAATAAGGTTGGAAGAGAATCAAGGTAAGAAAAAGTGAGAAACGTCGATCTAGACCATAAAGACTGGCTACGAAATTTAAGACAAAACATAGAGAGAAAAAGAATAAAACATAGTGGGCATCTGTTATATGTTTGTTTTGGGCCTTGGATCATATACATCAGTGCTTAGGGGCTATTTCTGAGTCCTGATGCTGCACGGGGGACCAAATGTGATATTGGAGATTCAAGCCAGAATCATGCCCACTGCACCACATGCAAGTCAAGTGTTGTATCTCTTGCACTATACTATTTCGCCAGTCTCATTAATTTTTAAAAGAATGGAGCTTATTCTGATCCAAAGACTGAAATGAGAACAAATGTGACAGCTTTGCCTGCTTATTTTTATGTTTGTTGCTATTGCCACAAGCTACACTTCATTAATTTCAGTAGTCTTCCATTTAATAGGCAGGATTGTAATCCTTGCATAAGTGGTAGAGGAGAATCCTGGGAGCCATCCAAAAGAGGGAGTACAGGCAGAGACCACAGGTCACATACCATGCCAATTTCCTGGCAGTCTTCTATGCTCTAGTACTGTACAATCAGACATTAAGTCAGTTTATTGTATCTGTACTACATTCCTTCCCTATTTCTCTGTCCCCTGAGCTTGCCTAATAGTCTACCAGTTTGTTATCAGATACTAGGGTACTTCAATGTTATCCGAACTGATACTAGGCTCATAGATTTGGTTTCAAAAGCAAGTATCAGAGATCCTTTGAATAACACAAAGAATGAAAACATTTGTCTATTTTCTCTGGTACCTGTGTCAAGGGCCCCATGCAACCAATCATGAACATCATCAAGCAACATGGTGAGAGAGGCCCTAAGAGTTCCAAGAGTTCCTGTTCATCATCATCATTGTCCCCGCTGCACTGGCAGCATTCTGACCCTGACTGTTTTCCTCACCTGCAACAATGTAGTTTCCTAAATTACCTTTAGGAAACATACTCACTGGAAGCATTACAATATGCAGTCACATAGTCTGATGTCAAGAAATCAAAAACTTCTAGGGCTTGAGCAAATAGGGCACTTGCCTTGCATGCAGCAAACCTCGGTTTGATCCCTGGTACCCCATATAATCCCCTGGGCCCCAACAAGAGCGATATCTGAGTGTAGAGCCAGAAGTCCTAAGTACTGCTGTCACCCCAAAACACAAACAAAGAAATTGAAAGCCTCTAAAATTCAACAAACTTCCTTCAATGAATGCCAACTAACCTTCTGGAGTTTAGACTCTCCTATTCCTTCTGCACACTGCTTGCTTTTTAAATAGTGTATAGCTGTTCAAGTCCTGCCAGAATACAGACTTACTCTACAAAAGTACTTTAACACTGATGTTTTCAAAGCGAGGTCCCTTTTCCATTCTGCTCAACCTATTCTTACCAAGGGTAAGAATTATAATAATTGGGGCTGGAGCAATAGATAGCATAACAGGTAGGGTGTTTGCCTTGCACACAGCCAACCCGGGTTCACTTCCAGCATCCCATATGGTCCCCTGAGCACCACCATTCTTGAGTAAAGAACCAGGAGTAACCCCTGTGTATCACCAGCTGTGACCCAAAAAGCAAAAAAAAAAAAATCATAATAATTATTACTCTCCCTTTTCCAGATGCTCTTCTTTACCCTCAACCTACCTATGCAGCATATGTTCTTTAAAGCACAAGGCCAACAGCCTCCAGAGACATGACTGGTCTATTCCAGTCTTTACTGCTTCCCATCTTTTCTTTTCTTTGAGGTGTGTGTGGCAGTGGGGAGGGGACACATACCTGGTGGTGCTCAGAGGTTATTTCTAGCTCTGCACTCAGGAATTACCCCTGGCAATGCTTGGGGGAGTCATATGGGATGGCAGGGATCTAGCCCAGGTCAGCTATATGCAAGGCAAATACCCTCCCCACTGTACTATTGCTCTGGCCCCAAGATTCCCATCTTTTTAAACAGTGGCTTTCCCCAAGTAATGCAGCCCTTAATGACTAAATATATATTAGTTTTGTTGATCTTGCTTCAGTTTTGGGACCTCCCCAATTAATCCTCAAATTCCTGGTGTGCAGATGCCATGATCTGTGCTCCCAAATTCTCCACAAAGCCTAGCATATGCTTGGTACATCATGGACACTGACATGCTGGAAGAGTTTCTGGATGATGATCAGAGCAGTACCTATTATTTCAAAAGTCTCAGTTCTGCCCTAGGAATGGAAGAGATAAGAAACAACTTATGAGTCTGAAACTTCAGGACAGTTAGAATTTTCAACCCTATCGATCTCAGAGCCTCCTATATTTTAAGATAGAAAGAGATTTCTCCCAGCATATTTTAATTTGGATTGACCATTGGGGAAATGTCTATCTTTTCAACTCTTCATCCTTCCTAACTAAGGCATGCCACTCTTCTTGAGGATGAGGGGGTCATGCTTCTATTTTTCCTCTTATTTTGCAGAAGAATCAAATTCACAGCTCCTCAGTCAGTGTCTATGAGTAAGCCACAATTCTGCCCGAAGAATAGAAATAAAGCAATCCAGGAGGCTGCAAATGAAAAATCATCCTCAGAGAAAAAAGATGGGAAATGGACCCCTATGGATTTCAAATGCTTAAAGAAGGCTGCTTAAAGTTCCTGGCTAAAGTCCATGCCAGACTTGGTAATAGGCGAACAGATTCATCCATCTTCAGATTCCACTTGGCTTGCTCTTCCATCACTGCCACCGTCCCAGACAGCGCACGCACACATGCACATCTATCTATATATATGCGGAAGTTTTAATCTACACTACCCTCCATTCCAATCCACCCAGCACTGCTCAGTAGAGAGAGAAGCTATTGACCCTGCAAAGCAGCAGGGAGATGAATTTGATGACCCACACTAGAGTTTTTAAACCATTTCAGCAAGGTCTAGAATCAAAGGAAAGTACAATTTATTCAGCACTTAGTAAAGTCCTTTTACTTTAGAACAGAGCGCACACACTGAAAATAGACTCCCACTGCCACACAGATAAAATAAACCTGTCAACCACTACTGTCAAATCTCTAGTCACCTCGATTAAATAAAGGAAACTTTAGCATCTCTCAGCATCTGAGAATCCCACCAACATTATAAGCCCATAAAAGCATTATGAAGAAAAGAAAACTAAAGTAATGGGTTCTGTTGAAAATGTCACCAGAGGAAAGTATTTTACATAATTAGAAAATGCTAATATTAGCTCTGCAGAAGGAACCAACATACTTGTCCCCCCACCCTCACCACTCACAGCCAGGGTAAAGCTGTGATATGAAGGTGAAAAGAGGAAAGCACAGGCCATGTACTTACTTGGCGGACCCCACAGAATAAATGTGTGTCAGCAAAGAGGCTTTCCTTGACCACCATCAATATGACTTTATTTTGCATTTTCAATCTGTCTCAGTCTCTCTCTCTCACACATACAAATTATCAATACACTTTTCACGAGGAAAATGTGGATGTCATACTGCCCTGAATCTTAACTCGGTGCAATTTTCTGAGAAGTTAACTGATTAGCTCCGCTGAAAGGCTAACACATATATTAGAGACCTACCTGGCAAGCCCACCATAACCATCAGGTTGCTTACTTTCTCTTTCATATTTCACTGGTTGAGATCAATGGGCAAAGATACTACTTGATAGTCACTTTTTTAAGAACCAATATAAACTCAGAGAAATAGTGCAGGATCTTTCCTGGCATATGGCTGACTCTAGAATGATCCTTTACACCACATATGGTCTTCTGAGTGCTGCTATGACTGATCTCTGAGTCAAGAGTCAGGTGTACGCCCTGAGCACATTCAAGTGTGGCCCCAAAACAATAAAATAGAAAACTACATAAATGAATCTATTATTCTTGAGTCTTTGCTATTATTCTGTATAGATTTAGGTAGTACTATAGCACTGTCGTCCCATTGTTCATGGATTTGTTTGAGCAGGCACCAGTAACATCTCCATTGTGAGACTTGTTACTGGTTTTGGCATTTAGAATATACCAGGTAGCTTGCCAAGCTCTGCCGTGTGGGAGGAGGGGGGATACTCTCAGTAGCTTCCTGGGCTCTCCGAGAGGGACGGAGGAAGCAAGCTGTGGACATTGGTGCTGAAAAATGTATACTGGTGGAGGAATGGGTATTGGAACATTATATGACTGACACCCAATCAAGAACATCATTGTAATGGTCTATCTCATGGTGATTCAATTTAAAAAAATTTTTTTATTCTTTTGGAGTTGCCTGAAAGAGGGAATTTGCCTCCAAATCTTATAAACCTAAAATAAATTGTGATGAACAGTATGGTTATCTAATAACAGTATTTGCCATCCCAAAAATATTGTTTGTTGGAATGAAGTTTGTCTGACCAAAAACTTTCCATGCCCAAAATCTTTGTCTAACCTACCACATCATCACACACCTCCATTTAATTTTCCTTTTCTTGATTTTACTTTGATTTATGTAAACAGCTAAAGCAAAAATGCTCTGTACTTATGGCTACTGAGAAAATATGTTTTATGAGATATCTGACTAAAACTTTGAGAAAACAAAAATAAAAATCCTCTCTCCAGTTTTCCTTTCCATCTTTTCGCCCTCTTAGGAAGCTCACACATTGAAAGCCTTCATGGAGATATACAGAAAAATCAATTACTGCACATAAAATGCAGCTCACATTAAGGAAACTGCAAACGATAACTAATTATGATAAGTTGCTATGTAAATTACTCGGTGGCAGTCCCAGCAATCATTTTCAAACACAAATAGACCAAGCCCTTGACTGGAGAAGTGGATGAGCACCTAACAACTGTGTCAATACAAATAGTGGTGAAGATTGCTAATGATTGAAGAAGTTAGAATGGCTATAATCGCCAAGTTTCCACTGTGGAGTCCCTCTTGGTTTCTTGTTTTCTTGTGTGCACTTAAAGTTCAATATTTAATGTGGCAAGTAAGCTGCAGCACCTTGTCAAGACTGTTAAAAAAATCAGGAAAAAAAATACTCAGGATGTCTACTCGGTTTGGTTGAAATTACTTTGCAGTACATCTGCGCAAGCAAACAAACCATACTGGAAAACTCTCAACGTGGTGGCTCTTGGCAGGCTGAGACTATGGCAGGTGTGCTGGAGTATCTGTTTTATTTGTTTGTTCTGGGTTTTGTTTGCTTTGTTTTTCTGGGTCACACCCAGTTGTACTCAAAGCTTACTCCTGGCTTTGGACTCAGGGATTCTGGCAAGACTTGGTTAACCATATATAATGCCAGGGATCAAACCAACTATACCATCTCTCCAGGCCCTGGACTGTGTTTTAACTAGACAATACTGCCAGCCTCTTTTAAGATTTTTGCTTGTTTTGCAAGTAAGTTGAAAAATCAAAAACTGCAGCTCCCATAATTCTCTTGGGTAGAGTAGGACTAAGGAAATATACTAATATGGGAGTGTAATTTGGAAACTCAGAAATGAATTGGATGCCCTATTTGTTGAGTGGTTTGCAATTTGCAACAGTTTCCCAAGTTTTCTAGCAATGCACAATAACATTTCAAGAAGTTCCAGAATACTCCCAGCCTTAGTGCTAAGGTTGAGACTGGTGTGGCACTTCACTGATTGTATTTCACTCACAGTGAAAACCTTACTTGAATATGCCCTGCGTCTTCCTTTCTTTTGTCTGAATTCTGATGGATAACAGTGTTTCCCTCTTTGCTGTGTCACATTTCTCTGTTGCTGATTTTATAGTTTAAAAGAGGTGTAGTGAAGTGGGGGAGTATCACAGACATTTCTTCTGGATCACACAGGCACTGGATCCTCTAGATTGCTGCAACCTTAGACTTGGAAATTCACCCCCTGATGTAGCTATTTCCAGGCCTTGCTTTTATGTGCTTTTTCCTTCTTTCCACCAGAAAAGTCATAGTTGGTCCGATTTAAACTTGTTTCATGCATTTTGCAATGTCAGAAATGGCCTTGGAATCAAAGATGCTGGGTTTTTTGGTGGGTCTTTTTTTTCCTGCTTCTGTCACTAAGTGACTCAATGTGCCCAAGAAATTCTTGATAGCTGCCTCTAGGTTTCTCTAGAGCAGTATCTCTCGACCTTTTGCCAGCCAACCCCTCCTTCAGATCTTGTCTCCTTCCTGTGGCCCTCTTGTTCTACTGGTTGTTCCCCTAGTCTCGTGCCATGAATCCCTATTTTCTAGATTTTTCTCCTGTGGCTACCTTATAATATCCTGGGGATGTACATGAGGCCATATGCCTCCCCTCTCCTTTGAAATACACTGCACTAGAGAATAACATGGTATAAGCTTGAAATAGTAACATATTCAAAAGGCACAGAGGTCTAAGTGAATGCAAAGTCTAATTTTAACAATTGCCAGATGAAGAATGGCCATGAATGGTATGCCTAGGTATGTCTTGTGCATAAAAGATATTTAGAGAGACAATTCCCCAGCACACATTTCAATTAAATGCTTCAATAAATGAACATCACTGATGCTACAGAATGTAGACTGTTACTGGTAGGAACTGAGTCTACTGACAGCCCTATCGCTACTGCTCCCACATGTTGCCTTCATTCCTGTACTCCAAAATCATGTTCAGACCTGGGTAGAACTTTCAAAGATTTCAGTGGACCATTCTAATGCCACATGTTTACTTAACCTAATTCCTGAAAGTCTAGTTCTCTGAGAATCTCTGCTCTAGTAAAGTAACTCCAATAGTTCCATTTTAACTTATGTTGTTCCCTCTTATCACTAACAGACCAAAGTTTGAAAACACTCTTAAGATAATGATTCACTTTGAAGCGATATTATGTGACTGAATTTTACCTGGTAGTGAGTTAGTTATGTCTCTGTTGGAAATAAAGATTTGGGTTTCTGAAAGCAGAGATCAAAGTCCTTAAGGTTGGCCTGTCCTTTCATCTGTGTGCACCCCCAAAGAAAGACAGATATCACTTCTAAAAGAGAATCAAGGTACCTTCTTAAGGTATTCAGTAAGTGACTTTCCCCTTGGTTTCTATTTATCACTTACTAAACAAATATTTATTGATGAATTAAGAAAGATGACCTATGCCATTAAGGAACTTTCTTCTACATGTAATTTGAATGTACATATGCCTAACCTCTCTCATACAAAGCAGACTAAGAAGAATCCCATTAAAAATATAGGAACAAACAGAAGAACCTCAAGAAAGAGAAGAATCAATACAGATAAGGTAAAAAAATTTCCATGAAGAAAGCAGAATGAACTGCACATATAATATATAATATATGGATGAGGTGCAAGTTGAAGATGGAAAAATTGAGGAACTTTTTCCCAACCAATATCCTGGGCTCTGACTTACTTTGCATTTGAATCTTTAGTTCTTAGGTCATGAATCTTGGTCCTATCACAGTTGACATTGGAAGTTACATAAAAGGACAAGTAAAAGGAAAATGGCATGAATAGAGAAATTGCAATTTCCACATGAACTACTGCCCACCAGTTTGTGTAGTTGTTGGTGCGGAATGAAAAGAGATTGGGAACTGGATGAATCAAAAATTATTTGCAAATAGAACTTCCACTAAGAATTTTATAGACAAAGTTTCAGGCATCATGGAGGATTGATGTAATGTGTCTTCACAGTAGGAAAGTACTTCTTTACATAAATGACTATAAACTGTTTTCATACACATATTAACAAATTACACTCAAATTGTTTGGTGATGTATATGCTCAGAAATTTAGAATGGTGTCAGCAATAAGGCTGAAATCCAATAAAGCATTCAACGGTTTTATTCTAGATGCTAAAAAATACATGTTTTTCTCCATTTGAATGAGTTTCTATCACATCATTCATGACTAACTAAAATCCACCAGACTCAGGACCAGTAAAGAGAGGACCAAAGAAGTTGCCATAGTTTGATGCGGACTTGCTCATTTCAAGATTCAAGTACTTCATGTTTTAATAAGCTGCATATACAGTGGAATATAGAAAAAAATACCCTTTTAAAACACAAGAAACCAAAAAGTAATTCCCTAAGAATATGATAATAGGTTAATTTCTTTATATAACACTGTTTGCCTAGTGAATCCCACAAATTAGTATCTAAAAGAGGATGCTTAGACTTTTATAAGGAAATTCAAAGGAGATCTCTTTGTGCCCCTCAAAAAATAACATGTTGACAGCTGTTAATCTACCTTGCTTTGCAAAATGAATTTTCACAAAAGCAAAATTTGCTGAAATAAATAACACACAACTGAACTCTAATTGAACCAATGCATATTTAAATGTAGAAGAGTTTCATTGTGTCCAGAGACCAACTAGGTGACAAGGAATTTATTCTTAGACATCTGCAAGTCTGCATTATTTTAAAATCATTTACTGAAGAATAAAAATATGCTATATGCTTAGAACTTATACATATTTTTAGGGGGATAGCTCCATCACTTTGTGCATCTTTACAACTTTTCCTCCTACTTACCTGTGATCTCTCGGATACAAAGTCCACTAAAAACAATTGCACTAAAGACATTAACTGGAATAGCACTTAGTGTTCCCTGCACATTCATGCCAAGTTTTCTGCTTGGGGAAATTAGGCTAAAAGTTTGTTTTTCACTCCATATAAGCCTACTATAACTTACCCTGGAAAGGCAGGTTTGCAGTTAGAAACCATGGCTGAAGTCAGAAACAGGATAAAATGGGGTAAAGGAGTTATATCACATGATCTTTTCCTGTCTTAACCAATTTCAACAAAGGCAAACACCAAGTTTTTGGGTAAAGACACCACATTTCCGATAAAACATTTAAAAATTATATTTCAAACATATCCTAGGTATGACATCAGGAATTTAATGTTTGGAAGAACTAAGTACACCAAATTGGTACTTTTATGATCAAAGAATTCAGAGAAAAATGCACATGATTGCTTCCAATGTTGCCAGTGAAATTGCGTTTAGTTACAATGCAGAGTTCACTCATTTTTGTAATTACAGATTTCATCTATCGTGCTCCCAAACAATGATACTTTACAAATATTAGTGAATTTCTGAATTTCTTTCCATTATTTTTTCTGGAGATAATGATCTACTTAGCAGTTTTTAAGTACTATAATTTCTTTATTTAAAGAAAAAAATCACAAAATTATATTACACTATGGATTTATTTGCCTTCCCAGAAGACTGCCACTAAATTCTGTTTAATATGACTTAAAATCACTAGGTTTGACAGGTATGGTTTTCTCATCAAGGACTTGAAAAGCACTGTGTTCCTTCGAAAGAGCCGAGGCAGCAATAATGAGCTCCGAGCTCTGCATAGCCAAGTGCTCCCCTGTGCAATCATGAAGAGCAATAAAAAGCTGGGTTCCTACCTCGATGACTAGTGAGTTCTCTGGAAGCAGAAGGCAGAGGTGTATAGTGGCACTCCGGAGAAGCAGCGACACTGTCACTCAGAGTCTGTGAGATAAAAGCGAATATCGACAGGAAGTTAGTTAAACACTAAATACGTGCTTCCCAAACATGTCTCCTTGGCATCTAGATTTGGAGAAAATATTGTTGACCAAGACTTGTCTTTCGAAGCAAGAGCTCTCTGTATTAACTTAAGATTTTGGTGTGTAGGGCAGTATACAAAATTTCAGGGGCTCACTCTACAGGTGGAACAACTCGGCGGTCTTCAACCAAAAGGTAAAGGAGAAGGAAGAGAAGCTGAAGGCAGGAAGTGGCTCTTATATCGATCACAGACATCCATTCAGTAATTGTCACAGATTCAACGTTCACCCCATGAGTGGATTTCTGCAGAAACCATTGAAGTCACTGAGCTCTGCCGCCCAGGATGGATAGGGAGAACAGGGCTGTTTACATGACTGGGTCCAGTAGTGTGGAGGTAGGGAAGGGCTGCTGCTGCTAAACTGGGCAGCAGGAAGTGACCATATTGGAAAGATTTTAAGAATTACAGAACTTTCAATTGGGGTTCTTGCTAGGATGAACAACAGCACTGAGAAATCCAGGTAAAGTTGGGAAATTTATCAACAACATTACCATTCCAGGGCCTAGAAGAATATAATATGAAGCATTATCTTATGTTTTTTAATTCTATTTCCCAGACTACAGTTGTCAGGCCAGATTAGCTTTTCCTAACTTAAATAGGGTCATTATTTAGTTCTTTTTGATTTATGACAGTTTGCTCCATGACTGTGCACTTAGCCTTTTATACTTCTTATGCCCTTTAAGTTGTCTTATGTGAAGTCAAAGTAGCTTAAGGTTGCCACTGGTCCATTCACCTTTTGGGTTGTAAGAAACTATGATCAATCTAAGGGCAACTGATGAATCATTATCTTTGAGGGTGATTTTTTTTTCATATTTAACCATATGTGACTACACAGGTGATTCAGACTTCTAGCTCTTTTTCTAAACTTTAAATTGAGAAAGGGAGGTTGTAAGGCAGGAAGAAAGGGCTTTTACTATGAGGCCACTTGTCACTCAGAACCACACTGTCCCCCTCAGACATTTAATTATCGCAAATAGCATCACTATTGCAATGTTTCTGAGGCAAATACTTTATTTTTTTAATATCCAAAAGAGAACATCTGCTAGGATCAAGATTGAAGCTTACAACCTTTCCAAGCTTCATGAAAAAGTAAATTTCATTAATGCTATATTTTTCTTTCAGGAATAGGAAATACATTCTATGGGATATATTTGCCCTGCTAGGAGCAAACTTTCTCCAAAGAGATTATCTACATTATAGGAATCAACACTAAGCAGGAGATTAGACCTACTAGCTAGAAAAACCCTTTAAAACCTGTTTCTGACATTTGAGATGTTTGATTAAGCAGCTTTCAGTGGAGACTTATAGAAAAGAGTTCTGAATGGAGCAAAATCAGAAGCTTGTCCCTGAGGTAGAGACAGATTTCAGGTAGCATTTTGCTCAGGCTCCGAGGAAATACATGGTGTTTAAAGCTTGATCCCAGACTACTGGGTCCCAATAGTTATAAGTTCCATCACCAATAAAATATGTTTTAAAAAACAGATTTATAATATAGCATATCATTAAGTATTTAGGATGCAAAATAAGGTAATGTTGTCATAAATTAGATTATAATTAAATATCCTATCACCACATCTCTCCATTGGCATCTGGTGTTTTTCAAAATCTTTCTGTGAAGAATGAGACAGAGTAACAATGTTCTAATTATGGTGCCTATTTGATGCTTAAGGCAGGAATACATGTGGGAGGGAAATGGGCTTGGTGGTGTTTCTCCACACATCTACCATACTTCCTCCACAAAAGGAGAGGTTCTTGCTCTACCAATGTTAATGTTATAACTAATCTTAGAGAAAGCCCCATTTTCCCAAGATTTTGTAAGTTATACTGTGATATTTTTGAGAACTTTTAATCTCAATTTGGGATGCTGACAATTTGATGACAGCTTTTTCTAAAGGACTTGGAGAAACTTCACCTTTCAACAATACCTCTGACTGGGCAAACATCATAGTGTTATAATCAAGAGGAAAATATTTTAATTTCAAGTTTTGGTCAAAGTAAAACTGATGTGACTTGTATTTGATCTTATCGTCATCATTCTATGTCTAACATTTAATTAACTTTTTTCTTGATGCACACTTATAAATTCAAATCACAGTAAAAAGAAAAAGAACAATTCTGCAAGAAAACATTGTTTTGATAGGCCTTCCACTGAGAGATGTTTAGGAAAACTACTACAAACCAATATTCTAGTTACAGTCCTTGAACTAAATATCAAAATGAGGACATGATTCTTTTTAAAATAAGGTACAAATTTATCTTTTGAGTATTATGCTTAGCAGTTCAGAGAAGTTCAATTACCATATGAAAGGAATAGACAAGGTGGCATCTTAAATGTGCATACTACCTGGATAATAATAAACAACTCCTCCTGAAACTAAAACAACATACCTACAACATATTGGGAATACAGCCATAGAAACAAAGTATTTTAATATATTTACACAGTTGGATAAAAATACATATCTAAAGCATGTATAGTGAAATTTGTATAAATCTGAGTATGCAGGACAACAAATACTATCAACTTAAATTCCAACATTATATGGAAAATAATTATGGTTTTATATTTCACTTTTTAAATAACTTATGCTTGAAGATATTTGCAACATCTACAATAAAATATTAGCATCTAGAATACATAAAGAATATCTATGAATAAATAAAAAGGTAATCAAATGGTCAAAAGTAATGTCAGGCAATTCAAAGAAGAAGTAACATTAATGAACAGTCAATAAACACAAGAGAGGGTCAAATTTCCTAGTCCAAAGGGCAATGCAAATTGAGACAAGGTGAAATTCTCTCCATCTCCCAATCACACTGAGAAACACTGAAGTCTCAAAGTAACAAGTGATATGGGGAATGCAGAGAAACCAAATATCTTCTTTTATTTTGTCTGTGGTAGTTTACCACTTTGGAGAGTAATTTAGTAGTATCTAACAAAATATTAAAAATTGTCACAGTGACTTATTTAAAATATATACACTATGGACATTTTCATTTAGGTCCATAAGGAACATAAGACAATGATTTTGCAGCATTATTTATGATGAAGCAAATTGGAAATAATTCAAAAGTCTGTCAATGAGAAAAAAGATAAATAGGATCATGTGATTGAATGATATTTAGCACTTAAGAGCAATAAACTTTAGCATCAAAGAGCAACTAGAATATCTTATTTACATAATTTGAATAAGTTAAAAATTTGATTCTGAGTTAGAATACAAGTTGAGAAATGAAAACTTGTAGCATATTATTACACATGCAAGTATGTAATTCTTTAATATTATGTGTATATGGAAACAACTAAAAATTATAAAAGTTAAATATTAAATTCATGAAATTGGTTGCCTCTTTCAAGGGCTGAATAATAAGACTGGGGCTAATTGGATGGCAGAAGCTTCAGTTTTATGTACATTGTTTATTTCTTTTAAAGACAAGACTTGGAGCAAACATCAAAATATTAAAAGAAATGAAATGTGTTAGTTACATGTGCTCATTAAAAAATATTTTCACACTCAAAATTCCTCAAAATTAATCAAGCCTATTTCTGCTCTAATTCTTTCAAATCTTTATTGATAAGAATGCCTAATTAGAGAATTTTCTCTAGCAATTTCTGCAGCAGTTTTCTCTAATAATTTATCAGTGCCTATATGACATAAATAAATGCTTTCAATAGCTGATTTTTCATGATGAAATATTCCTTAAGAATCTTTTTCTTCTACAGCTGCCTAGACTGGAGAGACTGTTCAACAGATGGAGCATGTGATTTGCAGAAGACCCAGGTTCAATTCCTGGCACCACATAGTCTCCCAGTCACAACCAGAAGCGACCATAACCTCAGAGCTAGGAATACCACCTGAGCACAACCAGGTGTGAACTCAAAACAACAACACAAAGTAGTTAAATATTAATGTGACAATAGAATTAAAGTGTTACTAAGTTTAAATATGTTTCCCTTTCACACTAAAAGGAAAATGCTTATTAAGGTGTTGTAGGTCCTTCTCCTTAAAATTTTCCACATACAGTAAAAGTTTCTATATTCTTTTCTTACTCATGATTTGCATAACAGTTAATAATTTTTTAAAACTCACATCAATAAGGGTAATAGTCACTATCTACTGCACTTTCTAGATTCCAGAATGCAGGAAGAAAGGTCGACCTTTGGCAACTTTGCTGCTAACTTTGCTGGAAAAGATTCAACAATCTGTGAGACTTACAAAGCGAGAATTTCACTCAGAGGTTATAGAAAGCAAATGTCTCCAGAGAGATGTGTAATATTTAAGTCCCTTCCCCAGTGAGTACATTCTGTGAAAACCTGCATTCCAGTGAATATTTTGGAACATCATGGATGTCTTGAAGGAACATGATACAGACCGCAGGAGGAAAGATTTGGCAGGCTTCACAACAAGAAGGGGGCAGCTACAAAGTTGCTTAATAGCCATAAATCTCCCACTATTTTTCACAAAATACCATCTAAGACCACAGCTCCACAACTCATTCCCCATCACTCAGCTCAAGTGGAGCGCTTTGGCATGCTCACTCACCCTTAAATCATATACCACATAAAGTGATCTTGGGTCTGGGAAATTTGTCAGCCTCTTTCAAGTAAAAGCAATCTTCACTTTTCATCACAATTCATTCCCTGAAACTGTGGTATAAAGCTGACTCCTCTAAAAACATTTATTTTCTCTCATAAGAAAAAGCATCACTCATTTAGTTACCAAGTATTTAATAACAACCTAGTAGATGTCAGGCCCTGTACTGAATATACCAAGCAAAATAAATAAGGAACTTAGCTGCAATTCTGAATCAAATAAAAATTATAACCATGATTAGTATGATTAACTATTATCATGACCCCATATGCTGCATTATTTTCATTCATCCCTGACCTCTCTTATGACACTTAAATACACAGAACAGTCATTACACAACTGCTTTGTATTCATACTAGCAAAGAGCGTTTAAGATTAGCCTTATTAGCTTTCCATTAACAATTATAATACCATCCCTTGTACCTTTCTGCTTTCAGAGACATAGAAAGAAATTGATGTATGCTGATCAAACAGGCTAATGCTAAATATAAAATGATCTACAATAATTTCACTTCAACGCAACAAAAATGTTGGCCAAGTTAACAGGATCAGGGGTAAGGACTTGCCAGCACAGGCAGGACCAATCTTAAACCAGTGCCTCTGACTGTTCACAGGTGAAGGCACTTGGCTTCGATGCACAGCAAAACGGAACGCCTCAAAGACAGGTGCCATGCAATGGGACTGATTGACAGTTTTAAGACCAGAAACCACCACATATTTTCCAAAGCCAGAAGCCAAAAAATTGGGAGAAAACAAAGGTAAGATTGAAGGTTAAGGGGCTGGAGAGATAGTACAGCAGGTAGGGCGTTTGCCTTGCACGCGGCCGACCCGGGTTCAAATCCCAGCATCCCATATGGTCCCCTGAGCACGGCCAGGGGTAATTCCTGAGTGCAGAGCCAGGAGTAACCCCTGTGCATCACCAGGTGTGACCCAAAAAGCAAAAAAAAAAAAAGATTGAAGGTTAAGTTAATGCCCAGGAGAGCATGATTCAAAAGGGGCATAAGTGACTCCTGAGCACAAAGCCAGGAATGACCTAAGCACTGCTGGGTATGGTCCAGCTCACCAATAAATAAGAATACCTAATATTTAACATCAAAAGTGTAAAATGTTACTATACTGACATGAAACAATACGTTTTCCACCATGAATACTTCTAACATTTCCCATAGGAGAGTGAGAAGTAGAAGAAAAGGTGGGAGAAATTACAGGAATCAAAATGAAACAAGAAAGGAACAGGAAGATAAAGTATAAGAGCTAATATTTATTCAATAAATTGAAAGTATTAATGGTTTTTCATAAGAAAAGTGTGTCCTACAGGTATTTGCATTTAGGTCACAGAAAGAGTAAGTTACATGTCCAAATCTATGATGTCCTCAAGTCTGTAGGGACTAGAAACCAATCGGTCTGACTCCAAAAACCCAAATCATTCATTTCCCTAGCGTCACCCACTCTTGCTTGCTAGTCAGAAGCCCTACTCCTGTTTCACAGATGAGTTCCCAGGCTTTTTCTAAATGGTTCTCTTGGCCCTCCCTCTACTTTGCCTCACACTACTATCAGCAAGGTCTTATCTGGTCCCCTCTCTGAGACAGAAGCCTTGAGAAAAGATTGTAATTGGTAGCACTTGCTTTGCAGATGCTTTGACTTGTTTTACTGGCAAATCAACTTCTTGAATCACTGAGAAATGATTATCAAATGAGTTGGAATAATACTAATAGGATGTTTATTGTAAAATCAGAACAACCTACCTATAAACAAATATCTGTTTCCAGAGAAGTATAATGGAGCACACACAAAACTTTGGCAAATTAGTAATCCTGTAGGGAGCCATTTTACCTTACTGATCTTATCCTGTCACTATTTGTTTAATCACTAGCTAACCCCATGCCACACCTAGCAAAGGTTGCCACTCCTAATCTTACTGATCTTATCCTATCAGTATTTGTTTATTACTAGCTAAATCCCGTGCCACACCCTGCATTTCTGTTGGGGGTCCTGGCATCACCTCCTCCCAACAGGGAGGTATAAAATACTGTAACTGCCATAGAATAAATGCCTTTTCTCTCTCCTCCGGGCTCTGCGTCTGTTCTTTCGGCTGCGCCCTACGAAGGGTTCTCCCTGCTGAACAGAACGAGACCTCCACATCGACTTCCACATAATCCTTCTGAAGATAACATATATTCAAATATAAAATGTAACCAAAAGTAATATCCTCTAAGCAATATGTGTATATATGGTAGGGTATGACATACCAAAAGTTCTAATTACACTCAAAGATTTTATACAAATTATTTCATTTAACCTTTCCAATGACATTAATCAGCCATTATCAGTATCATTATCATTTTATAGATAATAAAATTGGTATTTAGCGATGTTTTACCAAGAGCACCCAGCTAGTCTGTGGGGAATTTAGAATTCTGGCCAATGAGCCTTATTTTATAACCTAAATCCAAATATTGTACAATAAACTTCATATCCAAAGGTATTTGACAAAAAATATTTTTAATAATAGAAACTGAGGCAGGTAATATGTTTGTAGAAATACATGATTCAATTTGTATTGAAAAGCTACATTTTTGAAACCAGAGTGCCCCAAAACAGATGACTGGTTAAAGAAACTCTGGTACATCTACACAATGGAATACTATGTAGCTGTCAGAAAACATGAAGTCATGAAATTTGCATATAAATGGATCAACATGGAAAGTATCATGTTGAGTGAAATGAGTCAGAAAGAAAGAGACAGACATAGAAAGATTGCACTCATATGTGGAATATAATGTAACTGAGAAGTACAAGTTGGCAACGATGCAACTTCTGGCAGATATCTCTCTGGACTTAGTTACTAAAATACTAAATTACAGAAACCCAAAACTGAGAGGCCGCTAAGTGTGGTCACTCGACCTCATACCTCTTCATCCTCAGCAATGGAAAACAAATTATCTAATGCTTCCTTTTCAGCAGGTCTGACCTTAGGGGAGAGACTCTCCAAACAATAATAGTGAGTTTTATTGAAATATTGTATGCAATCAAAGTGAAAGTAAAGTGAAATTTATTAGTTACACAGGCGGGGGGGGGGGGCTTAGGGTGGGGGGGCTAGGGGCGTGGGGGGGTTAGGGGTGTGAGGGGGCGGGGTGGAGCTATACTGGGATTCTTGGTGGTAAAATATGAGCACTGGTGAAGGGATGGGTATTCGAGCATTGTATAACTGAGATTTAAACCTTAAAACTTTGTAACTTTCCACATGGTGACTCAATAAAAAAATAAAAATAAATAAATAAAAATAAAAATAAATACCAAAAAAAAAAAAAGCTACATTTTTGAGACTGGAGCAATAGCGCAGCGGGTAAGGCATTGTTTGCCTTGCACACAGCTGATCTGGGTTCTATTCCCAACATCCCATATGGTCCCCCATGCAGGACAGACTCCCAGACCAAGTGCTAGGGAAGCACAAAGACATTGGCAATGGGGCAGATGTCAACTAGCCAGAAAGCGGCACAGGCAACTAAGACCAAGTGGAGAGACATCAAGTACCTTTGCTTCTGGGTGTATTGAAGGCCACTAGCGTGGCCCTTGTCCAGAGTAGGGGCTTGCAGCTGAATCTAAACCTGGGCACAGACAGAGTTTTAGCCCTGGGAGAAACTGAGGGAGTCTAATCAAAGAGCTTTCTGGGAAGTGAATGAGCTTGACCTGTTTGGGCCTTTTTATAAAGCTCCTCTCTGCATTTGGTCTTACGCTGCACTGGGCACCTAATTTACCCACACCTGGATTCATCACTGGGATCGTGTTCACCTGAGGTGCTTCCTGACTCTGTCACAATACCTGAATCAAATGAAAAAATGACAACATCTATAGATTTTGAAGCTCACTCTCACTGCATCACCTGGGAGTATTATTGAGCCGGTATATCTGACTGTGGGTTTGAACAAGACTGAAGTCCAATCACCAATTGTTAGATCACATACCTTATATCTGTACCTCTATGTCCACTTGGAAAGCAGCAGAACCTTTGGCACAGGACTACATCAAAGAGGAGGAGGGATGTCCAAGAACCTGAAGGAGCTGCAAGAGCCCCAACTCTGGAACTAGTGCAGAGAAGGGGGAGCCTACAGATCTCAATCTCTGTCCAATTCAAATACTGGCTTCCCTGGGGAGGCTTGAATTAATGGTGCCTTCCAACAACAACTAATATGTTCTCAGCTCTCAGCTTCTATCCTCTGTTGACGCCAGACCTCCAATCATCTAAATCAGTGGAGAACTGTCAGTATATAAAGCACAATATCTTAGTTAAATATATAAGAATTATATCTTGCAGCCGACCAATCTGAGACCTACGAAGCAAACTAAGGAAAGCTACTTAAATCAACACACTGCACAAAACTACTGTAGAAAACAAAGGCATTTGCCACAAATGACAACTGGAAAGAAAACAATTCAGGAGAAAATTCAGGTATACTGGAACTGAATCTCTTCCCCAAAGACAAATTAAAAACAATAGATTGTTATTTTGTGGTAAATAAAATAAGAAAAATAAGGCATAATGTCAAAGTTATTAAAAAAACATAGAAACTACAAAAAAATTAACCACCTCAAACGAAATTGATAGCCTTAAAAGTAGAACATCGGATGAACCAAGAGCCGCGGCACGAGAAGCAGAGCCTCCCGCCTACTGACTGTGATCCTGAGGTCTCCTAACCCATTTTGGCACCAGAGCAGATTCTTGCAGCCATCCATTTTGACTGTGAACTGAGCTAAAATATTAGAAACCCAAAACCGCGCGGCCGCTATCGCTCAAAGTCTTCACCTTTACCAAGGAAGAGAAATTATTAGATGATGCTTATTCAGCAGGCCTGATTGTTGGGGAAATTTTCCAATCAACAATAGTGAGTTCTGTATGGAAATATGAAATGTACTCAATATATAGAGAGAATAATGGGAATATCATCAGCTACTTAGATGGGGGGTGGGGTGGGAGGGGGGTGTATTGGGGTTCTTGGTGGTGGAACGGGTGCACTGGTGAAGGGATGGTGGTTTAATCAGTATTTGACTGTGACTTAAACCTGAAAGCTTTGTATTTTTTTTGTTTTCACGGTGGTTCAATAAAATATTTCTTTAAAAATAAAAAAAAAAGTAGAACATCCACACTAAAGACAACTATTGAGGGGCTTAACAGTAAACATGAAGAAATACAAAACAACCACGAGATACCACCTCACACCACAGAGACTAGCACACATAAAACACCACAGAGACTAGCACACACAAAAGAACAAAAGCAACCGCTGTTGGAGAGTATGTGGGGAGAAAGGGACCCTTCTACACTGCTGGTGGGAATGCCGACTGGTTCAGCCCTTCTGGAAAACAATATGGACGATTCTCAAAAAATTAGATATTGAGCTCCCATTTGACCCAGCAATACCACTGCTGGGAATATATCCCAGAGAGGCAAAAAAGTATAATCGAAATGACATCTGCACATGTATGTTCATGTTTACAATAGCCAGAATCTGGAAAAAACCCGAATGCCCCAGAACGGATGACTGGTTGAGGAAAACTTTGGTGCATCTATACAATGGAATACTATGCAGCTGTTAGAAAAAAGGAGGTCGTGAATTTTGTATTTAAGTGGATCAGCATGAAAAGTTTCATGCTAAGTGAAATGAGTCAGAAAGAGAGAGACAGACATAGAAAGATTGCACTCATCTATGGCATATAGAATAACAGAGTGGGAGACTAACACCCAAGAATTGTAGAAATAAGTACCAGGAGGTTGACTCCATGGCTTGGAGGCTGACCTCACATCTGGGGAAAGGGCAACTCAGAGAAGGGATCACCAACTATAATGTAGTCGAAGGCCATGCGGGGAAAGGGAGTTGTGGGCTGAATGAGGGCTAGAGACTGAGCACAGTTGGCCACTCAACACCTTTATTGCAAACCTCAACAGCTAATTAGAGAGAGAGAACAGAAGGGAATGCCTTGCCACAGTGGCAGGGTGGGGTGGGGGGAGATGGGATTGGGGAGGGTGGGAGGGATGCTGGGTTTACTGGTGGTGGAGAATGGGCACTGGTGAAGGGATGGGTTCCCGAACTTTGTATGAAGGAAGCATAAGCACAAAAGTGTATAAATCTGTAACTGTACCCTCACGGTGGTTCACTAATTAAAAATAAATAAATTAAAAAATTTAAAAATTTTTAAAAAAGAAAAACTACAAATTAACATTAAATCTTATATCTAACTCAATTAAAAATAACAATAAAACTAATGGTAGAAAGTAGGAAGTAATAAAACAGGTAAAAGATTCCAATGTTTCCAATAATATTTTTAACAAAAATCAATAAAATTACTGATTTTAAAAAATATTACAAAAGTAATAAATCTATAGTTAAAATTATAGTTTAATAAATAGAAAAAAGAGAATAAATTACAATAGATGCCACAGAAATACAAATGTTTTAAAAACTATGTCAATAGAATTATATAATCAAAGAAATAAACCAATTTTCAGGTAAATAAAGGCTACAAAAACTAAACTAAGAAACATAATTCCATTCATCCTAGCCCTGAAATTTTAGCAGGCTCTCTTTACTCATCCTTCCCAATAGTGCTACATTAGAGGCTCTTCAGGGTCAAGAGAATGAGACCGATCATTGTTACTGTATTTGGCATATGAACGCCACAGGGAGCTTACCAGTAAACTCTCAGTAGCTTACCAGTTCTCCAAGAGGGAGAATTAGGCTATCGTGCCTGCATGCTTCCGGGAGCTTGGTTTTATAGTCTCTGGATGTTAGCCATTGATGGGATTACACGGCACTGGGGGCAGTTTCTGGGTGTGACTGCCTAGCTACTGGAAAATGGGGAATCTGGGTGGAAGAGGCCCAGTCCTGATCTGAGCAGCCTTGGAGATCTCGGCCCCAGATCCTGCACACCTGGGTTCCTCTGCCAGTTCCTTCTCCACATGTGCGGAGAGTGGCCTTGAGCATGGCTGTGGCTGGGTTGTGGAGGTCTTCAATTGCCAGGACTCTGCTTGAGGCGGGGTGGGAAACTCAATCCGCCCCCTCCAAGGGACCCAGTGAAAAACATATATATATATATATATATACATATATATATATGACAAAAATTTAAAGTTAAAGATAATATCAACAGATATGGAGAAATCACTTGATATAATACCAATTTATGATAAGACTTCTCAATGAAATGGAGGTAAAAGTAACAATAATCAACAAAATGAAATCACATACCACAGCGCACAGCTTATCATATACTCAGTGGTGAACATAGGAAGCTTTTGCTTTAAAATCTGAAATAAACTGAGGTTATCAACTATCACTGCTTCATTTTAGTTTTGTATTCAAGATCATAGTGCATTTATATTGTGGTGACAAGAAAAAGGAATCTCAGACAGGGTTCAGTACTGCTTTGTGTGCATGACACCCTGGGTTCAATTACCAGCACCAGGTGATCCCTCAGGAAACAATGGAAACAACTCCTAAGCCGTAGCCCAAATATCACAAGTCTGGCTCAAAGAGAAGAAATAAAAAATAATCTCAATTAGAAAACAAAATGTAGGGGCCAGAGAAAAAGTATAGTGTTAAAGCAAGGGTCAAACACAGGTTTGATCTCCAGCAGAACACATGGTCTCCTGATTCTGCCAATAGTGATCCCTGAGTGCAGAGCCAGGAGTAAGCCCTGAGCACATCTAGGTGTGGCCCCCAAACAAAACAACAACACAAGAAGAAAACAAAAATTAGAACTCTATTTTTCAGATATAGATAACATATATAGAAAACCCTAAACACTCCATTAAAACATGATCAGAAAATAATGATACTGCAAAGAGGCAGGTTAAAAATCAATATAAAAAGTTGCTGTGTTGGGGCTGGAGTGATAACACAGCAGGTAGGGCATTTGCCTTGCACACGGCCAACCTGGGTTCAGTTCTCAGCATCACATATGGTCCCATGAGCACCACCAGGAGTGATTCCTGAGTGCAAAGCCAGGAGTAACCCTTGAGCATCGCCGGGTGTGACCCAAAAAGCCAAAAAAAAAAAAAACGTTGTGTTTTAGGACAGAGCAATAGTACAGCAGGTAGGGCATTTTTCTTGCATGCAGTCAACTCATGTTCAATCCCTGGCATCCCATCTGGTCCCCCAAAGCACTGCCAGGAGTAATTCCTGAGAGCAGAGCCAGGAGTAACCACTGAGAATCCCTTGGTGTGCCTCCCCAAAACTGTTGTATTTTCATATGTAAGTAATCAATTAAAACAAATTAAGGAAGCAACCCCACTTATAATCATATTCAAATCAATCAAAAACCTAGAAATATATTTTACAGAGAATGTAAAAAAAAACCCTGTGCAATAGAAACAAGAAGATAATGTTAAAAGACAAAAATGAATGAGATGGAGAAGCATCTTGCTTTGCATGTGTAAATCCCAAGGATTGATTCATAGCATCAGGGGGAGAATAAAGAAAACATAGTAAAATACATTGGAAGATGGGCAAAAAATCATGTCCATTTTACCAAATATAATTTATTATATTTAATATAATTCAAATTAAAATTTTAATTATTTCTATTTAAAAGGAAATAGAAGGTCTTATTTATATGGGATCATGAATGATGTTGACTAGCTCTGGAAATTCTGAGCAAAATGAAAAACTAATGCTTTTATGTTTCCTGGTTTTCTCTCTGGTATTGGTGCCAGAAAGATGGTACGGGGTAAAGGTACATATTTTATATGTGGCTGACCCTGGTAAAATCCCTAACACCGTTTGGTCCCCAAGCATCACCAGGTGAGTCTATTGAGGTCCCTAAACATTTCCAGGCATAGATATGTAAACATCTGAGCATTGCTGGTGGAGCCCAGGCAATAAGCACCACCTTGGGACTTGAGCTTGAGCGACACTGAACCCCTGGTCTTGCTAAGTATTGCTGAGAGGGGTCTCTGTGCTATTGAGGACCCCAAGGTTAAAATCATATAATTATTTTATATAGTTACGTAGTTATAACTATACCTTGGTTAAAAACTACTATGTGCTATAGGGGAAAAATTACACAGAGATAAATAGAATTGAATTAAAACTCACCATTTATCCATACTTAATTTATGACTAAGCATCTTAAAAAAGACAGTGGAAAAAGGAGTCTTCTTCAATAATACTGGCAGAATTGCACAGCCACATGCAAATGAATGAAGCAGAACTATTCTCTAATCACATATAGAGAAATAAATTCAAAGTGGATTAAAGACCTAGGTGTTAAAACTGCAGACTATGAGGAACATAGGAAATAACATAGGTGAAATGTTCTAGTCCTGTGACATTAGCAGCAGAAATTTCAATCCCAATAGCAAGAAAAATAAAACAAACAAATGGGAGTGCCTCAAATTGGAAATCTTATGTGCAGGAAAAAATAGAAGAATAAAAAGATAGTCTCCTAAATTAAGGAAGACATAAGGACATTATACATCAAATAAAGGATATAGTCTATGTATATAAAGAATATACATATATATAATTTAACAGCAAAGACACAAACGACCTAATTGAAAAATGGGCAGAAGATTTTGATAGGCACTTCTCCAAAGAGAATGTGCAGATGACTGATAGGCATAGAAAACATTCTCAATGTTTTTATCTCAATGTAATTTATCACCAGGGAAGTACACATAAGACAACAATATGTTATTACCTCATACTTGTGAGAATAACTTACATCAAAAGCGACAATAATGAGTGTTGGAGAAGGTGTGGAGGAAAAGCAACTCTGATACAAAACTGTTGGGAATGTAAATAAGTACAACCATTTTGGAAAATAATTCTTTAAGAAATGTCAGAGCTTATTTTAAGAAGGGACTGGAGCCATAGCACAGCAGGTAGGGCTTTTGCCTTGCACGTGGCCAACTCGGGTTTGATTCCTCCATCCCTCTCTGAGAGCCTGGCAAGCTACCGAGAGTATCCCGCCCATAGAGCAGAGCCTGGTAGGCTACTTATGGCATATTTGATATGCCAAAAACAGTAACAAAAAGTTTCACAATGGAGATATTACTGGTGCCCGCTCGAGCAAATTGATGAACAATGAGATGACAGTGCTATGACAGTGCTACCGTGCTATTTTAAGAAGATAAAAATAGAGCTATCATCAGATCTAGCTATTTGGGTGTTTCTTAAAATTTCAAAAACAATAGAAAAAGTTATATCCGCCACAATGTTTATTGTAATATTATATATGATAGAAAAATATGGAATAAATCAAAGTAACCGTTGATAGATGACTGGATGAAAAATATGTAACAAACTATACAATGAAATACTCTTCATTTATAAAAAGATTTTTTTTTAATTTCCACATCCAACAAGATGGAAGAAACTCAAGGGAATTCTTTGAAGCAAAATAGATCAGGAGGAAAGGAAAATCAGTTTTTTTTTCTTCCACTTACAAGCAGAACCTTAGAATATAAAATTAATAAACAGACAAAAAAAATCAACCAGCTAGTGGACATTGATAATGGAACTAAGGTTACTTGATGAACAGGAGGAGAGTGAGGGAGACAAAATGGGACTAAAATGAATTCTATCTCAGAAAAAATGTGCAAATAAATTTGCTTCATTATTTTAAAATTCCTTTCATTTCAGTCACCTATATTCTTCAGACAAAGTCACAGTTCTCAGAATGAACAAGGTGGTGACAACTTGAAAACACAGAATTCTGATATGGCTAAGTCTTATAACCAACTATATAAAAAACTCTGAAGTAGTTAAGACAATGTAAAACTGGTACAAGGACGGAATAGAAAGCTCAGAAGCAGACCCACATAAAGAGTGTCACCCAATGAAGGACTACAATGAAGGACTACAACAATAAGGTAGAGGTAATTTTCTTAAAAACAGAACTATAAGAACGGTCCCCAGATTAAAAAAATATATATATTATGTGAATGCACTTAAAATTTGATAAATTATATTTAAAAGATAATACATATCAAACTCACCATTTCCTATTTATAAATTGTATAATTGTTTACACTATTAAGGGTTTCTTCCACAGTATTTAGTAGACATACTATATGACTGCACATATTTATAATTTTCCCTACTAGTGTCACTTTTGTGGCATGAAGTAAACCATGGTCCGAGTATTTACAATAGACACAGGCAAGTGGAACAAATTAGAGATTGACTTATAGTTTTAACTATTTCCTATACTTAAGGAAAGATGGAAAAATTATAGTGTCTTCACTATCACTATCACTATCATCCCGTGATCCTCGATTTGCTCAAGTGGGCCCAGAAACATCTCAATTCATCCTAGCCCTGAAATTTTAGCAGCCTCTCCTTACTCATCCTTCCCAACGGTGCTGCATTAGAGGCTCTTTCAGGTCAGGAGAATGGGACCCAACATTGTTACTGTATTTGGCATATGAATACACCACAGGGAGCTTGCCAGGCTCTCCTATGCAGGCAAGAAAACTCTCAGTAGCTTGCCAGGTTCCCCAAGAGGGAGAACTAGTCTATGAGATGTCACTTCTGGGAGCTTGGTTTTATAGTATCTGGATGTTGGCCATGATGAGATTACACAGTTCTGGGGGCAGTTTCTAGGTGTGACCGCCTAGCTACTGGAAAATGGGGGATCTGGATAGAAGATGCCCAGTTCCGATCCGAGCAGGCTTGGAGATCTCAGGCCTGTGTCCCACACACCTGGGTTCCTCTGCGGTTCCTTCATGCTGTGGCTGACTCTGGAGGTCTTTGGCTGCCAGGGCTCTCCTTGGGGCAAGGAGGGAAACTCAACCCACCCCCTCCAAGGGTCCCCAGTAAAGACAGCTAGGCACGGGGGCAAGAGATTCTGCTAAGTTTAGTGTCTTAAACTTAAAAAATATATTTATTCCATAGACATGACTTTGTAAATGGCATAAAAATATGAGAAATATTATTGTAATATTCAAAAACTCTGGAGACAGAGGGAGTGTTTGGGGGATAAAGTACTTGCCTTGCATACAGCTGACCCTGTTTCTATCCCCTGAACCACTTATGGCTTCCCAGGCATCCCCAGGAGTGACCCTGTAGCACAGAACCAGGAGTAAACCCTGAGCACCTCCAGATATGGCCCAAATCCACACTTCAAAAGAAAGACACTCTTGTGGGGGAAATGCACATATTACTAATAAGAGAGTGAGATTCTAATACTCTGTAAGAAAAATAATTGTTATTCATGTTAGAATTGCAATTGTTTATCACTTGCAATCTTAGGGTGGCAATGGATATGAAAGTGAACAAAAAGTAATAAAAATTATGCCCTGAAAATTGATTGAATCAATAGAATTTATATTAAAAAGAATCATATATTTGTAAGCTATAGTTTACTCACCCTTTTAGGACAATTAGGTTATATACACATGTGCCTATGTCTTTTCAGAGAGTTGGTGGTTGGACATTTTACTAGCATACCACTAAATATAAACCTTAAATAACATCTAAAGTATGCGTGGGACTATGGAGCTAAGGGCTATTTTATGGTCTAGAAACATAAGACTATAAGGTAAAAGCTAATTAACTTCAAGAATTGTGTGTGTGACTTATTTACAACTTGGATATCTCCTAGTTCTCTCTTTACTATGCTGCTGTTAGACTGACCAAGATTTAGAGTCAGGCTCCATCTGGCTTTCTGACCTCGGGCGATTCACTTACATTTTCTTTAAGACACTCTCCTCTACTGCAAAATGGTCTGATAATATTAGTCATGCTGATGATGGTAACAGTTTAAAATAATTAATACTTATTAGTGTTTCTTTGTATCTGGGAATATTCTGAAGTCTAAAATTTCCATATATTAATTTGTTTGATGTTCACAACAGTTTCATGAAGTAGTTCTAAGCCCTGCACATGTCCTACAGTTGAAGGAGACTGGGGACCAGCAAACTTAAGGAACCTGAACAAAGTGTCACTTAGATTCTTGGGTTCTGCAAGTATATTGCAGAATGGACAAGCAAACGGGGGTGGTTTGCCTCTAGTGGCCACTACCTTCCTTCACCATTAAGATGCTATATAGTCTCCTTTCAATATAGATGGATATTAAATAAACTCAGAGACAAAGATCATAGCATTGCTCATAAAATACCAAATATGATTTATTTTAACTTCCCTCTAATTTTATACAACATCTTGTCTTCTTCACTACTAGATTTGTTTCTTGAGACATGGTGCTAAATGCTTCATGGCTTCTCCTATAGAGTAGCTATGATAGGAATAGGCACCATCATTTGTATTCAAATATTTATTACATGAATAGACTCCACTGCTCACTTGCCAAGCAGAAAAGCACTACCGAGATCCCTTCTGAGGGCAAAAATAAGCACTATTCAACCTACGTGTAATCTGAATTCATCCATAGATTCACTGCATTACTGGGATGGTCTATCGTTTCCAAATGGCCACATATGGCATTTCTCAACTAGGCTCGCAAGGTTGTTTTAGATATAATATTATGTAATGGTAGTCCCACAGGCTTGATTTATTTTGGCTTAAAAAGAAGGAACTTGCCTCATGTGTCTCTCTTCCTCTCACAAGAGTTTTTTCATCCTCAAGGGCTGTGGGTCAAGTTCTGTCCTTGGAACCAAAGTAGTTTTCCAAAACAAGATGGAGCCAGCTCTGTCAAGCTAGCCAGATCTGCTGTCAGTTGCCTTTCCCAAATACATCAGGTCCTCTTGCTTGTAAAAATAAATTGATACCCATGCAAGAAATTTATTAGGAGATGACAGCTTGGTTCATAATGGAAATATGGAGAAAACATCATCCTTCAAAACTGACAGTTTATCCATCATGTCTCAGATTCCTGAGATAGAAGCAGACATTGTCACATACAATCCACTGAGGACACGTCTTCTTGGATTTCCTTATGACAGGAAAGTCTGAAATAATCCAGAAGAAGGAAAGGACTTATGCTGCTCTTAATGCGCGCAGCCATAAATTTTTAGCATTAGCAGAAGAAACATGTGGTCAAGGAAATGAATGATGGAGGAAATAGGGAAGCCTGGAATTCTCAGAAGGCCCCTTCTTTTCTCTCGGGGGTGATGAACTGGGACAGGGGTCAGCGAGGGTTATGACACGGCTGTGAGGGACATCAATACCCTGTTATGCGTAAGCAAAGCCAACAGGTGGCAGGGCACTACTGCGGACACAGCACATTTGATTCTGCTTGAGGTTAGGGGCCCAGGTCACCTTGTCTTGATAGCTTTCCAATTGTGGCTCTTTTGCTTAGCTTATATGTATTGATAAACTTGTGGCAATTTAGGAGGGCCACTTTAATTAGGAATAAATGCAAAGGTATCGGTGGGATCACCAGAGACCTGATTTTTAAAGGTTTAATGAGGTGACCTACCCAATCCTGCATGAAATAATTGTGTATTGTATTAAAAGTCATGTTGGAAAATATAATCATGGTGGCAAACTGGAATGAAATGAACATGGTATTAATAGGAAAATATATTCACTACCATTTTTATGGGACCTTAAATTATTTATGTTCTCAACTTGCATTCTGTCGAAAATTGCTGAGTTCTTTAAAAACTAGGAAACCTTTTTAATGCGATATGTGCAGTTTTTAAAACCTGCACATCCTTTTTAGAAAAAATAGAAAATTTTGAATGTGAAAAAACCTAAGGCAAGAACAGATGGAAAGGCCTCATATTCATAAATCACTCTTTCTACTAAGTAAAACAAACTTGGGAAATTTTACTTACATCTGAATAATATGCCAAGGATCTTTGTTTGATGTTAATTTCTATCTGATAAAGATACAAAGACTATCAGAGGGAAAATGACACCCCAAATAAACTTGTGGTTTATTGCATTTATTGTATCACATTGGAAATGAATAGGAGTGCACATACATGTTTGCCTAAACACAGAGTGAAATTACAGGATTTTGATCCAATCCCCAAAATAGTTCCCTAAGGACAACAGCAAAATAAATGACATGTTTATGAAGTCTCTACTCATATGTAACTATGATAAAACATGATCCACCTGAGCCTCTAATTCTTATTTACTGCCTCTTCTGAAAAAGGCAAATGAACATCTAATTGTTTGCATTTTCAGCCAATCATAATCTCAGTCTCAGGAAAGACCTAAAACTCTGTTGACTTTACATGTCCAAAGAAAATAGATGTGTTTCCTTTTTCTTTCTGTATATGTGCATGCCAGCATGACTTAACATTTATTCAGAGTTTATTTCAATATTAGTGGAAAACAAGCCATTTTTCAGTTTAATGAATAGCATAAGTGTCTGCCTTTTGACCAAAAAGGTGACTTTAAACTTGATGGATCTCACCAGAAGGTACATTTTAAAATTATTCTTCTATTGAGGTTGTGAATATAGCTTCCCAAATTATTGTGACAGCTGTGCAGGGAAAGCCCATACCACAGATTCAGCAGCTTAGACATGAAACTCAGACTTAACAAAGTGGTAGTTTCATCTGTGAAACAAGGAAAAAGGAATGGAAAAGAAAGCATAAAATATGCAAGAAGGGGAAGACACATTCCTTTGAGTCTGAAGCAATAGAAGAGAGTCACGTAAAGCAGCTGCAATCCCCATACTATTTTGTTAACTGTCATTTTTGTTTCCAAATCATTCTAAATTGGAAAGGTAAAAGCTAAGCATTAGCATTACTGATTCAAAAAACTCCAAGAGGACATCTGATATTTCTTCCTTATTAAAGATGATGGAGTGTAATTGATGGGCCTGGTGCCTGGCCAATTCCAACTTTTTGAGAATGCCGCTTAATGTCCGGACATTATTTTTGGACTACTGAACGCCAGAAAATAATGAGCTGGCATTCAGCTTTGGTGAATAAGACCCTGAATTTTCATCTAAAAGCAGTTTTGAGTTATTGCTGTAGATAAGGTGTAACTGTGCAAGGGAATTTTATCCATGTTTCTTCCATGAATCATAAATGAGGGAAAAAATTACAGTCTAAATTGCACTTAAAAGGAATAAAGTCTTTTCATGTCATACATGATTTATCAAAATGATCTCATTTTAAGGGTACTGTGGTGTATCTTGATTAATCACATTAGGAAGCGTGATGAATGGCCTCTTTAATGTAACACAGGATTTATTGGCAACATCCCGACTTGAACCAGAAGGGTAAGATGTAAAATACACAATAGATAGCTAATGCAGATAGGGTGTCAGTAATGCTCTGACTTGTCTGAAAAGTATCTTAGGCGTCTGTGTTTGAGGCAGTTCCACCACTGCCAGGTGGAGAAGAGCAAACAAGTTTTGCACAGGAAGGACCTTGGATGCTGCCAGGAGTGCAGTAGAAGCTTCTCTTAACTTGTTGCAGTGCAAGCAAGATCTTTTCTGCTGGGTCACAAGAAGATGATGTTTGTGACATCTGGACGTGGAAGGGATTTCTAGAAGGAAGAAGCAGATACTGTCGGGAGATCAGCGCTCCTGCTCCTTTTGCCCTATTTCAATATCCTCTTCACATTTCACTTTAATATCCTAAATGACTTTTTTTAAAGCCTTCTCTCATCTGCTCCCACTAATTTCCTCTAAGGCTGAGAGATCAGAGGCTTTTCTCGAACTGTTCCTTTTAGAGCTGAGGAGCCCTCTTCGTAATCCTGCTGCTTGTCTGCAATTAATCCTTCCAGTTGCCACATTATTAACACCACCACCCACAGACAGAGGAAGCCCAGACCTACTGGACACTGGCTCCTGACTGAAGCTTCAAAGGTGCCAATCACACCCTCATCAGAAAGGTGCCCGCTGTCAGCATCAGAGGTTTCCATCCTCTCCTCCCCGCTGATCAAACATTCTTCCTCAGAAGATTAATTCAGAGTCTCCGCCCATTTCCTCCCATATCCTCTTTCCCTTTTCGGTTTACCCAATGATCCATCTTTGCTTCGAAAAGGGAAGCCATGGATAATAGAAGCCCTTTCAAAACAAAAGCTGGGCAAAGGCAAATTTAAGTCCCAGTTGTTATCAACATTTTTTTAAAACTCATTTAAACACCTTAAGGCAGTGGAGATTAGGGCCTCTCCTGAAATGCCATTCTTTGATCAAAGACCCCAAGACTTTACACAAACATAATCACAAAGCAATGGATGCCTCTCTGAAGGCTGAATTGATTTGTTTGACTGCAGTGCCTGGGATGGGGAGAAAAGCTGCACACTTGCTTTCCGAACTCCCAACATAGAATCACCCAGCCAAGTAACTTCGAAATTATATATTTTTTCTTTTTATGTCTTAGCTGGAGTAAAGACGTCTGCAGGCTCAGACACAGCTATTTGAAGTGGATATGAAGTAAAGGAAATGCTTGCTTGCTGCAACCTGTTCCATTGTGGGGCAGAGATGACAGAGGTGAAAGTCCAGGAAAGGGGGGCGAGGGGGATGGTAAGAAGAAACAACTCTGTTGTTTCCACTATGAAGCAAAAGTGACTTCATAGATAAAGACCTGTGTTTACATTAACCAATTCTCCTGGTATCTTGTCCAGTCACTTGGTTATTATAGTTACCCATCCCTGTCTATTAAGGCCATCTGAGTCAGAGGAACCAGCAGAACCTTTCCTGGGGGCTGATTCTGTGATTCATTCTCCAGGTAACGCATCATTCATCCATGTCTTTCAGGACCAGACACCAGCACCGACTGCATAATCTTCACAATAGGCTTTTTAGGTGGCTATCTAACCAATTCTCAGATTAAAGGATGGCTCAACAGAGTTACACTTGTCATATAAGTAGAAGTAAACGATTTGAAGTTGCATAATAAAGAGAATATTTAATGTTGACACTAAAAGGGTGATTGAATACTGATATTCAAGAATGTGAAAATGTCTTTATAAAGGTAAGGGTAATTATGTTTTGTATTTGGATGTTTTTTTTTTCAGGAGAGGCTGAGGTAATATTGTCATTCATACTACAGAGAGACTGTCAGGAAAGAAGATTAAAATCATACATAATTAAGAATTTTTGACTGCTAGGACTATATTGGGGCAAGTCATCACATTTCTAGGGTAGACAGTAGAATCCCTTATTGAATAGTTCAGCAAATAAGTCATAAGTGATTTGCTTGTAAGTCATGAAATCTAATTCAAAGGCTTTTAAAAAATAAATGATGAAGGAGGGTCCTAAATGAATCAAAGCATACATAATTTCATGCGGCTGGATCCAGATATGTAATCTTAAGAGGACTTCCTATCTCTGAGCTTTGAACTCCTCACATCACTGCAATGTCTCCACATGCGACCTTCCAGGAACTCTAGACCTACCATCCTAGCATTCTGAAAGGTAACAGAAGTAGCCCTGCATCCTAAAAGCTCCTAAGGCTATCTAAGAATCTATAATCTGAATTTGTTTACATGTTAATTTACACATAACAGACACAAAAATGGTAAAAGAACAAATTTCGCTTCAAAACCGGACAATAATCTGCATAAATATTAGAGCCCCTCACTGTAAGCTAACCATTCAAAACATCTCATCACCACATTTGTGTAGGTTTGAACCTGTTACTCAACAGCCCAATAGAGCCCTCATCTCCACAGCAGCAAAATCTTCCACAAACAAGCATTCAAAGTTTCATATGTTTTTAAATGTTCATGTTTTTAGTTGGCAATAGCTTTTAACATACAATTATGTTTTAGCAAGCTGATTAGCCCCAGAATATTAAAAACAGCAATAGCAATCAAAAGAGACCAGTAAAAAGAAAAGGCCAATGGCAGCTGCAGAAGAGAAATGGAGTGGTGTCAAGGCATAACATGAAAGAAAGGCATCACAAACTAGAGTAAGTACTAAACCTTCAGACAAGACAGGTGTCTTTTTGTGTAAAATTTCACACACTTACATATACACATGACTGGACGATAAAGTTAAACTCGGCTTATTAATTCTATAATAAATCAGAAACTGCATGATGTATTTGATTACTAACTAGCATGTATCAAGCAATTATTGAACCTAATAACTTGGGATAAGACACCATGCCCATTTTTTCTACATTTGAAAAATTAACACTGAGGGTAGATGATAGAAAAGAGGGTAGAGCACTTGCCTTGCCTACCGCCTACCTGGATTTGATCCCATATACCTTAGAGGGTCCTTTAAGCCTACTAGGAGTGATCCCTGAGTGTAGAACTAGGAGTGACCTCTAGTACCACGAGGTATACCCCTTCCACCCAAAATATAATTCCACAAGAGAACAATCTATGACCAACACAAAAACATTAGCACGGGAAAGAGCTATGGAACCACATCTGAAAAACTTTTTATACTAATCTATACAAACTTCAAGTGTCTAGAAAAATTAATCTAATGCTTGTCTCTGATGTTCAAAGGCACCTCCTTGAACTCAGTCCTCTTTTTACCTTTTTGAAAAAGATGTTAAGGATATTTGACATTTGAAAGCATCCAAGAATCTAGGTTTTTGGTCCTTTTAGTAGACAAGGACACTTTGTAGTTCCTTGACGATCTGTGTCACATGTGAGTTAGGATGCAATAGTGGGACTCTGGTAGTCCTAGAACAGCTACTCTCTTTAGGTTTTCAATACCATCTCCTTGGAAATTTATGATCAGCAGCTTGGATTTTCTGTTTAGCAAATCAACCATGCCCATTATGGTGACCAAAGAGAAATATATTCAAAAGTTCTCCTAAGCTACTCTTCTGGGCTAGATTCTACACGTTTTGAGTATCTACATAAGGAAAGCTCAAATATGAGGAAAAACCACATAGCTCAGATACTGAATCCTGAAAGGGCTACAGCATGACTGCATATATAGGAATGCATGATCCTGACTATGGAGGAAGGGGTAAAAGTCTCCAGTGTTAAATGCAGTATTTCTCTGCAAAGCTAAAATTAATTCTCATTTATCAATCATTCCTTGTGAACATTTTATTTATTTAATCTTCTCCAAGTAGCAAAAATCAGATACCTATCTATTCTGAATACCCAAGAGTCTCACCACTCTCTATATAGAGATAGTACCCCCGTACTCTTAAAGATTAATTTTCACAATCGCAATGGTAGAACAGAGCCAAGAAAAACAGTGGAAAATGGTGCTGTAAAGTCATATTTTATGAAATACCCCAACATTTTTATTCCTTTCTGTTTTATTCTTCCAATTTTTTTTCATAACCCATCACAAAGCTATTTATTTAAAAGGTCTTTTAAAGTATTTATACCATCAATAATTTTTATGTCAAAAGTACTACTTATTTAACTATATATATATGTGTGTGTGTAAAGCTATTTTCTTAAAATATTCCAGATTCAACTATATAAGAGAGTACTCCATGAAAAGTTATTAAGCAAGTAGCATATGGGTAGATTTTATGTCCTGTGAAATATTTCTAATTGTTTTAGCAGTCTTATTCTCCCAGTAGTCAGGGAAAATGCAAACTTGACTTGTAGATTTATATCCTAAGTAAATACTATCACCTGCCTATAAAATTTTCATCTTCAACTCTTGCACACATTGTAATCTGGCATGATTCAGTCATTGACAAAGTACGCTCAAAGCTTACCCCAATGATAACTCCTATTCTGAGCATATTTAATACTTAGGACAGTCTAAATGCTAAAATTTTAATAGAAAAGGAAAGAGAGGTATGGAGGGGGTAGGAAAAAGGGGGGAATTTTGAAAAGGAAAAACATATTTGGAAAATATTTCTCAAATGAGAAATCAATTAAACTATTTTCCATCATTTTTCTTAGTACCACTCTGCTACATCACCATATGCCAAACCAACCGGAAGACTGGAAAGCCCCGTATGTTCTATAAACCCCTATTTATTTTTTCCCAAGTAACCAAGATTCCAAGAAGGAAACCCATACACAAAAGCAAAGCTGGTCTTCCTCACTTCCTGGATCATTCTGTGTTTGAATAACCAGCTAGTGCGAAAGTTAATGACACTGCAAGTAAGAGAGACTGGATGGGTAAACAGGACCCACACTTAAAGCAAACTGCAAAGATTCCATGAGGATGGGACTATAGCAAGTCCAGCCAGTTGCAAGCAAACTCCATTGTATTCCCTAAGTTCAGCCTAGATCCTCCCATTCTTATCTTTCTTTACTAGAGAGCTACTCTGGCTCTCAATGAACTAGTGATTTGTTTTAGAAAGGACTAATTTCCTGACAAAGCAATAGAATGTCCTTCTCAGAGTGACTGTGCCTTGTATACTTTTAAAATAATTTGGTTATAGGGGATAGATGGATAGGAGAGGAGGTAAGGTACTTGTCTTGCATGTAGATGACTCTCATTTGAATTCTTGGCACCTCATATAGCCCCATGAGCACCACCAGAAGTTACCTCTGAGCACAGAATCAGGAGTAAGCCTTCAGAACTACTATGTGTCCCTCAAATCAAAACCAAACGCAGGGGGCCAGAGCAATAGTACAGCAGGGAGTACTACATTGCACATGCGGCTGGGTTTGATCCCTGGAATTCTATATGGTCCCCTGAGCACTGCCGGGAGTAATTCCTGAGTGCAGAGCCAGGAGTAATCCCAGAAAATCGCTGGGTGTGACTCCCCAAAACAAAGTATTTTATCATGCTCCCTTATGATTTTGCATTGTTACGATTTACCTTGCTTCAGGGGTCAATAAAACACACTATATGCTGTGCAAAAGGTCCCTGACTGCTTCTTCAGCAAACTCCTTACTCTGGGAATAAGCTTAAAGCCTTCTTCTGCTCCTCAGCATTCAAACCCTATCCTACTTACAATCTCTTACAACCTTTAACCTCCTGTCCCCCACATATTCTACCTAGTTAACCTCTGACCTTTTGAGTATCAACTCATGCATTACTCTCTCAGAAGCACTACCCTGACATCACAGTGACACATAATTCCAGGGGCCCTCTATTTTCTACTTGGAACTTTTCATTGCTCATAATTCCAGCTCTTATCAGCATAAAAGAATAAGGCTCCCCCTTCTAGAGAGTTGGCTACTTCAGGACAGCTTTTCTGGCCTCCTAAAAGTCAGATCTTCCCCCTTCCTACCATCAGAGCTCCTAAATGTAAAAAAGGCACACATCCACCACCCAGAACTGTTAATCTCTCCACAATGTACATTTCAAGTCTTGCCCTGCTGATTCATGTACATAAAGGAACTTTTTCTTAGACTCCATGATTTACAATGGAACTAACAATGTTTTAGGTGTGCAATGTCACTGTACCACGTGCCACCAGCGTCTCCCTCTACCACTAACTCTAGGTCCCTCCTCATTCCCATCCCGCCCCTTAGTAGACTCAGCTTTGTTAAACAGTACACAAGAATCCAAACTGTCCTCTGCAGGCCCTTGACAACAAGAAAAAGAAAAACTTCCTCCCGTCTTTCAGATGCATTCAATAAGGTCAAGCTAGGGTTCAAGGCTTAGGAGGAGGGAGCAGCAGGCCCTGATTGATTTAAGCCTTTCTGGCTTTGCTTAGCTGTTCTTTCCCTGGTTGGTGTGTGTGTCTATGTGTCTGTGAGGTGGCGGGGGCGGGGGGGAGGGCGGGGAGAGTGTGAGAATGGTTCTTGGGGCACCATGATATGGTTTTGGGGAATCAGACCCGGGCTCCCACATGTAAAGCTTGTCCTCCTCAGCCACCTCCACAACCCAGTGCTTGCCTTGTCTTTAACTTAATATTTCCTTTCTGATGAATTAGTAACAAAAAGTGTAACTAAAACGACATGGGTATGAGCCAGGGGTGGAAGTGTGAGCATTCTTTCTCATTGATGGTCTGCTCCTCAGGGTCCAAAGGGCAGGGCTGGTAAGAGTTGTCCCGAGAGAGAGTGCCTTCAGGAGAGAAATCTAAGTGGAGGTGTAGCTCCCTTGTCACAAGACGTGGCTGGCAGAAGGGGGTGCTGCAGCGTAACCTATTTAGGATGCAAATAGAGTGCTTCCTCCAGCTGCAGCTTCAAACCCCTATCTGGCAGATCTCCACAGTAGGAAACGGTGGGTTCCTGCTGGTCACTGCTCACCATAGGTCATTAATAGAACTCAGAGTGGTGCTACTCAATGTGGGCATTTAAAAAAAATAGATAAAAATCAAAGGCATATTCATCCCACTTGGAGAGAATTCAATTCATTCTGCTCAATACAGACCAGTTTATGCAAGATCCCTGGAGTGAAACTATTTCATTAGCTTTAGATGGACATCTATCTCCCATAAACATGCTATTTAAGAAATGAGCGATTCAAGAAAGAAGAAAAGGAGACAGAAAGAACTTGAGAGACAGAAAGAACTTGAGAGACAGAGGAAGGCAAGTAGGAAGGTGGGCAGGGAAAGAAGGAAGTCAGTGTGGTTCAGACTGTGTGTGTGTGTGAGAGAGAGAGAGAGTGCGTGTATATGTTTGTGCAGACACACGCACATGTGTGTGCAGGGAGAGGAGGCGAGAGGACTGCAAACCCTTCCAAAGCTTGGCTAGATGAAGTAAGCACAGGTGGAAAACCTCTTGCTCAAACTTCCCTGGAAGTGGAAGCATCAGAACAAAACCCCAAGCTCTGGAGCTTTACAGCACCAGGCCAACTGCTACTCAAGCCTCTATCTTCTGACCAAACCAGGTATTCTTTCTGCCAAGTGAGTCCTCTTTTCCCCCAACCCCCCTTTACTTCAGCCAATTCCTGTTTTCTTCATCTGGAAGCTCCCAAAGACTCATCAAAAACACAATTTAATTACATCTCAAAAAAAAAAAAAGGGAAAAAAAGGAAGAGTGTAAACATGACTCCTTTTTATCTCCTGATACATCTGGACAACTAGACAATGTGCTAAAACAAAATAAATCTGCCCTGACAGTCACATCAAAGAGTTCAGCTAGGGGCTTGCAGCTACTTAAAGCACAGGAATGCCGTTGCTAAGCATCGGCCTACAACGTATCAGTCTCGGAAGAAACGCTTTTCTCTTTCTTTCAGGGGAAGATGAGGAAAGTTAGAGAGTGGGAACCAGACTGCCAAAGGAGATTGGGGATTTTCAGGGATTTTGAAGCTTAACATGAATTATGTGAAGAAAAGGAGTTTTGTTAGCTTATGTTTTCCTTTTGACACTCTATGTTTTTATAAAGGTAGTATGTGGAAAAACTTCTAGAAAGGCCTTGTGGAAAATAGATGCTCGCACAAAATACTTCAGGATGAATTTGCACTGCATCTCGTTGCTGTGGGTTGCTCTGTTATAAGAAGCGCTTGATCTCACACAGGGGTCTGAGGAAATAGCTCACATTCACTGAAGACTGAAAAACCCTGAAGTCACCATCCTAATAAATCATCCAGCATCAAAACCCACAAACATCTCTTTGAAAAGACAGGAAATGGAGCATTGACTCCAACAAACACAACACTAAAGAAAAGAGACACCCCTGACCCCCCACCAAAAGAGAAAGAAAAAAGCAAGTGTGAGCTGCTTTAGGCAATAAAATAAATCTAGCCAGATGACCCCAAAATGTATGTACAGTCTCACAATGGAAGTTTTCACAGTAAAACATAAAATGGAACTGACCCTGAAATCCAACTGGCACCTTCAAGCCTTTTCTACTCAACAACCCTCCAGGAAGATGCTGAAACAGATGCTAAGAAATTCACTGTGATCTTGATCCCATGTGCTGGTTCTCAAGAGAGAACAGCAAGGAGAACTTTGTCTTCCTCTGGACACATTCTCAGGTGGGAAACTCTGCCCCCTTTCTTCCCCTCAGCAAGGCTGCTAAATTTAGTTATGCTGGGAAATATGAACTGAACATGAAATGGCATTGCTGAGAAGTACATTCCATGAGGACCCGAGGGCGCCCTGTTCAAAAAAAAAGAAGAAGAACCAGTTCAAAATAACCCACCAGAGTTCAATAGGCGCCAGACACTGCCAGAGAGATTTTGCGCTTGCATCAGAGGGACAGAAAATATGCAGATACATTACTCAGGCCTTGGGATACCAGGGGCATTTTAAGTAAATTGCTTACTGGTTTCTTTTCTTGGATCTAAGAAACAAATTCTGAAACTTCTATGATCTCCACACAGGGTAACTCTCAATACCATGAACAATTACCAAGTGTGTGATATTGCACAAATAAATAACACTTACCATTATCTGTAGCATGATCATATTTATTAAACAATGACGGAGGGCAGCAGTAACCATTTTTATTGTCCCATATAGCTCTATTTTCTAATTAAACAAAAGGTTATTTCTACTGTTAACACAGCCATTTGTCTAAGTTGGGGCTTACATAATACTTTTTGCCAAGCGTGACAGAATATAAAAAATTGTGTTCTGCAAATGGGAATTCCCTGCCATAGTGGCAGGGTGGGGTGGGGGGAGACGGGACTGGGAAGGGGGGGTGGGATGTTGGGTTTACTGGTGGTGGAGAATGGGCACTGGTGAAGGGATGGGTTATCAAACTCTGTAAGGGAGAAACATGAGCACAAAAATGTATAAATCTGTAACTGTACCCTCACGTTGACTCACTAATTAAAAATAAACTATAAAAAAAAAAAATTCCTAAAAGAGAATATTAAAACATAACAATGCCTCTGTTAAAAAAAAAAAAAAAAAAAAAAAAATTGTGTTCTGTAGAAGTTGTGTTATTTTTTCCCCTTTTAATTTTGCATGGGGGGTTGCTATTTAGAAAGCTCTGTTGGTTCATAATCAAAGCAAGAGGCTATTGTGTGGAGAATTCATAAATAAGCTTTGGCAATTTTTCCTAAAACATGATGAAGCAAGCACTTGGTCCTACCCTTTAGATTCAATCCAAGGGCAATGGTGTGTATTATTAAAGATATAGGTCAAGCAAGCTTGCGCTTCTCTGTCCTGTGGGATGTTTTAGAAGCTGCTGTCATATTACCAAGATCTGTTCTGAGGCTCCTAATTATTCCTCTTGGCAGTTTTATATTTCAAATGATTCCTCTCACACATATGTAAAATTTTATAAGCTGTTTCACATAACAACATGACTTATTTTCTTGTTTATAATTGCAGATGATCCTGATTAGAGCAACATACTAATTTCACTGACAAAGATAATGGTAGCTTAAGAAAACTTGCATTTATGTCTTTCCAAACTTTGAAAAGACTTCATATCAATATTTGAAATTGTATTTTCCAATTTAATTCTGAGAGATAAGCCATCTTTCTCATGAACATCAAAACAAGAAAGAAAAATAAATGGATTTCTTCCTCCTCATCAAAAATGTTCATTTGGTGCAGAAATAGCTATTAAGTTTCCGCTGTGTATAAAGAAGAGACACAGCTCCATGCTTATGAACATCTAGAATATACTTGCAGTAGATCAATATGCTAGACCCTTTTATTGAATTCCCAGGACAAATTGGGTGGGTCAATAGCTATTTGCACAATGGTCTCATTGAGAGGGGCTGGAGTGATAGCACAGCGGGTAGGGCGTTTGCCTTGCACGCGGCCAACCCGGGTTCGAATCCCAGCATCCCATATGGTCCCCTGAGCACCGCCAAGGCTAATTCCTGAGTGCATGAGCCAGGAATGACCCCTGTGCATTGCCGGGTGTGACCCAAAAAGCAAAAAAAAAAAAAAACAAAAAAACAAAAAAACCAATGGTCTCATTGAGAAAACAGGACCTGAATCCTACCTAGGAATTCCTTTTGATTACGTATTTGCAAGTCAGCTTGACTCAAGCAGCAACTCCTTTCCCCATACAAAGAGGCATAAACTGTTCTATGGCTTTAAGCAGCACAGAGTCTAGTTAGAGCCTAGTGGGATCCCTCCTAGGATAACAACTACAATAACCAGAAGAATCAACGGGATGCCAAACCAAATGCCTGGAGAGGGTTGCACAATGGAAGTGATTTCATCTGTTCCAGGAAAGAGACAGAGAACTTGTTATAGCATTTAGTTTTCCCAACCAGGTGAATGATGCTCAGAAGATATTAATACCTCTATTAGACAGATGAGAAAACAGAGACTTGAAGAGGCAAAATGCTTTCCCCAGTGACTGATGACTCAGGGTAGAATTTCCTTCAAGATTGATGATAATAATAGCCTGACTTTTCAAAATGGTTTCCACCTGAAGAACTCTCTATTCTTCTGTAACCATTGCTTTAGTTTAAAATATGTCCATTGTCCTGAAGTGCCACCAAAAGTAGTTGGACTATTTGTCTAGATTTCTAGAGGTGTACCCCACACATGATACTAAAAAGACTCTCACATTATATTCTTGCTTATACAAATACAACTCTTTAAGAACCACCAATCAAAAATAACATGGTTTAAAACATATGGTTCTAATGAAAACAAGCATTTTTAAAAGTTCTCAATTATTTCATAATGCCAACCTTTTTTCAAGAAAAAGATTATAATAGATCTTTCACACTCAATTTGCTTTAACTACTCTAGTTTTTGAATGTATTTAGAGTTTCTCTCATTTCTTTGGAAGTTGACTTGGGGATACAAAGAGCTGAAGAGTAGCATTTATTTTATATAGACATAAATCAAGAAGCTGAGCAAATTGATCCATTGTATCTGAACTTATAAAACTTGAATCTCAGAGTTCCATTTCTTGCAGCATGGAGATGGATGTTTTCCTATTAGACCAGATTGCTCATTTCTACAAACTGCTAAAGGGTAGTTCTGATTAGTGTTTTAGAATGAGGATACGAGGAGATTAGAGAAATTCCTGCCACTCTGCATTTAGTGATGACCTCTAGGCAATGGTCCAGAGAGGAATCAGGAACTTATTGTGCAGGAAGCAACCAGATATCAGAAGCAATCACAAAGCAATAAGAGGTGAGTATAAGAGAGGACTCAGTTTGACACTCCACCATGGAGTTACAAAATAATTGCTTAAGGTCTATAAAGAAATTGAGTAGAAAGTTATGCTTCTTGGAGGAGAGAACTCCAGAAAATGAAACACAGTTCAAGTTATTCCCTGTACTTGTTTCCTTAATGAAATTATATTCATTGTTCAGGATGCAAACTATCATCTCCTCCTTGGTGTGTCTAAGCCTCTGAAGGTTGCAAAACACTTGATATGTGTGTGTGCTTTAATAAAAGCACCTGGTAACTAGTGGGACTCCAGTTCTTTTCCCATTTTTGTCATTTTGCACCAGTACCCAAGCTGACTTACAGGAGGCTCTTAAGCACAGGTTGAGTTAATGTGTAAGAAAAGGAAAAGATGGCAGCCATTTCAGGCACTTTCTGTCTTCCTGTCTTCCCCTTGCAGGCGGTTTGGGAGCGGTTGACAATCTCTCACAATGTTAGGTTACAGAGACGTGGGATTTCTCCAGCACGCAGCTGGTACCAACTCCTTCCCCGCACAGCTAACTGGTTGGGGGTGGGAGGAAGAGATGTTAGCATGATGTTTTACTCAGCAGGCACAGCACAGAGGTGCATTTTTAATGATTTACCAGTTCTACTTGACTGAGCCTGCACCCTGTAAGTGGATCATATGATCAGCGATCACAAGTTAAACTGCTTTTGTTGCTCGCAAGGCATGCATGGTGGGCTGGCTGCAGGCACCAGCAGCTCGCACGCAGCTGTGTGTAAGACAAGGAGAGGTTACATACAACAGGCAGTTAATGGCTCATACCAGCAAGCCCTCGACTTCAGTCAGCACATGCGGCTGAATTTTAAAAAGGTAAATGACCTTGCAGCTGGGAGCTTTAACTATGTACTTTTACCTATTTGTACCTGGATAAGTAAACATTTGCAGCACGCCAAAAGGCCCTGAAAGCACTATTGTAGCCATAGGCTAATCCCTTTCTCTCTGGATGAAAGACTCCAAAACAAACCAAGAGGTGAAGGGGAATCATTTTCTGCCTCAAGTAGCACAAAGGTAAAGGGGGGAAGTGGTGATAATGACTTCCATTTGTTATAACTTTCAGAAGTCACCGAGCCTCCAGTCCTAACCAGCTAGCTGCTCGTATTTAGAACTCCACTTTCTGGGGAGAGTGACAGGTTTCCAGATATAGAATGGTTCTAAACAGAGTCCAACAGAACGTCCTCCTACTTGCCAACAAAGCTGTTACAAGGCCCATGTACATACTCTAATCCAAGAGTTGTTTTTCCCAACTGCTGTCACATAAGAACCCCAAAACCGACCCATCTTACTGTTTTCTGGTTTTTATTTTTAATTCAGCAGCCACACCTGGCAGTGCTCAGGGCTCATTCAGCTTTGAGCTCAGGGACCAAGGGGTACTGGGAATCAAACATGGTACAAGGAACCATGGGTACTGGGGATCAAACCTGGCCAGGTATGTGCAAGACAAGTGTGCTACTCATTGTACTTTGCTCCGGCCCCTAGACTCTTGTTTCAACTTCAAATATACAGAGAATAGCAAAGTTATAGAATATAGGTCTTCTATCACTCATTGCTGGTATCTGCTTTCCGTTATTAATTACCAACACTTGACCCCTTTCTGTAGAAGGTCCTACCAGTATTTCCAATTGCAATTGAGCTGCCAAAACTACATCCAAAATACTGACTAACTACCCAAATGCTTTCCAAAGAGCAGAATATTAGTGATTTATAATCTGAGCAGAAACCTGGGTAATGCTGTTATTTTAAGAACTCGTCAATCAATTGAGATTAAGATAACATTTATTGCAACATAAACAGATTGCCATGAGAACAGGCAGAAGGTATCTGTGGGACATTTAAGACATTTTTCAGGCAATGAATCAGTGGAAGACAGTTCAGTGGAGTGATAAGAGCACGGGGCTGAGATTCGAGAGCTCTCTGTTCTTTAAGAGTCTGACCTTCACCAGCCGCCTGACTCGGTGCATCAATTCCAATCTCTGCACCTGAGATTGCAATCTTTCATTCGCTATCTCTGTTGAGTTACTACAATATGCCAGAGTTCATACTTAAGCACTAAAAATAAACATGTTGGGATAGATGATATCTTGGTATTATTTTGGAATGTACAGATAAACTAATTTATAATTTTTAAGTACATATGGTGCTGGCTCACTACCACCTGTTGGACCAAAACAATCTTTAAATGACCAAAAATGTTCTCTACCCTTCAATTTAGTTAATATGGATCAGTCTAATGAGGTTGGTTTATATCCATGAGAGAAAACAGCACTGCATGGTCCAATATACAGTTTTAATAAACTTTATCAAATTTCCATTGATCCATATGCAAAAATAATTTGTTTACAATTTGAACCCAGCTTGCTAAGTAGTGCCTAACTCAATAAGGAAGAGGCTGAGAAACAACAGCTGTATGGCTATTAACACATCACACCATTAAAATCACTAAGCTGTTGGGTTTGGTGAATGACTTAAACTTAACCCTTTGAGTAACTCTGATATGGGAATTGATTTTAGTATATAAGTATCTATAAAAAGGAAGCCACTGATACAGAGGGAATTAATCTCTACCTTATGAATAAAACTACAAGTTGATAAACACCTGCCTGTGGCTTTGCTCCACAGACTTCCAGGAACTTTTGCTAGAAATGCTAGCTCTGTCTTATGCATATGTGACAGAGCTAAGGTTTAGAAGGATGTCTTGATAATAAGTAAACTAGTTCTTTAACACATTAACATGATTAATGACACTTTCTGTACTTAAATGAGTTTGGAACTTGTACTGATGATAGCAGAATCAGGGTACTATCCTTTTTAGCCCACTGGCTTTACTCTGTGATAATATCTGTAATTTTTTCTTTTTGGGTCACACCTGGCGATGCACAGGGGTTACTCCTGGCTCTGCATTCAGGAATTACTCCTGGCAGTGCTCAGGGGACCATACAAGATGCTGGGAATCGAACCTGGGTCGGCCACGTGCAAGGGAAACGTCCTACCTTCTGTGCTATCACTCCAGCCCCAATATCTGTAATTTAATCAGTAAGTCAATATCACTTATTCATAAATCCCAAAGTTAGGCAAAAAACCCTGATTCCAAACTATATTCCCAGGAAATTAAATTGAAAGACATGAAAATTTATGAACAATTAAGTACTATACCATTTTATTAGCACTGAGGCAAAGAGATGACTGAAGAGTAAGAGAAATATATATAAGAAGGAAATGGTATTGACTTGTATTTCAGAATTAGGGTTTGATAGTGCAAGAATCAAGTAAGGATCAAGAAAGAATTTGGAGAAGGGCTCTGAGGACTGTGGGATAAGGAGATAATTAATACATACAGTTATGCAAGGGAGGTAAGAGGTAATAAGAAATGTTTGTTCTTATAGAATTATTCACTATAGTGACTGTATAGGACACAAGGTAAACAAAATGGAATTGGTTGACATACATCCAATCCACTTCCATAGAAGGAAAGCAGAGATCATGCCCAAAGAGATGACAAATGAATGGATGAAAAACAGTGTACCTTTAAGATAATCAAAGTTTGCTTAGTATCTAAGTTAGTGGACTTGCATTTTTACAAATTAGAATTCTGTATGGCAACCCAAATACAAATAAAAGAATGAATGAGAACTGGGGCTGGAGCAACAGCACAGCGGGTAGGGCATTTGGCCTGCATGCGACTGACCCGGGTTTGATTCCCAGCATCCCATATAGTCCCTTGAGCACTGCCAGGGGTAATTCCTGAGAACAGAGCCAGGAGTGACCCCTGAGAATCGCCGGGTGTGACCCAAAAAGAAAAAAAAATGAATGAATGAGAACAGGTAAGGTAAGCAACCTTGAAACTCAGTACACCAGCACCGTTCAGTGAGAAAGGCTACAGACACGGAGGCTGGTCTGTCCAGTTTTCCATGTAGTTGTAGATATCTCTATTATGTTCTCTTGCTAAAATGGTCCTCCAGCTCTGTTCTCACTTCCCATACCATCAACATCCACTTCTGTTCAAGGCAGCATGACATTGTTTAATAAAACCTTCTAATAAAATTTTCTTTTCACATTATGTCAAAACTTTCCTCCCTGTCCTCAGGGCAAGTCTACATCCTTATTCACACAATACTGCTTTGACTATTTAAAAGAAGATTCCATGTGTCTTATTAAGCTCTTCTATATTAGGCTAAGTAGTTATGTAACATTTATTAGTCAGGTGCCTCTTCTGATCTCTGTCCATTAATTTTTCTGTTTTCTTCTTATAACATGAAATCCAGTGCTTAATATAGAAATCAAAGTGATGTGTGAACTGTATCGGTCTCAAGAAGACACATACTATGAAAAATTATGATCCAAGCTTCCATTTCATCCACTCAAATGGTCAATACCTTCCCCAAGACTTAGCATATGTGGTGCATATAGAATCTAATAAAATATTCTGGAGATTTTGATGTGAAAACTACCAAGTGATACCTTTCAAACACATCTACAACTGATTTTTAAAATACAAAACTAGGACATGAAACATACAATCCCGGGGGTCTGGAGTGATATAGTATGGTGGGTAGAGGGACTTGCCTTGCACATAGCCTACCTGGGTTTTATCCTAATCCCTAGCACCTCATATGGTCCCTGAGTCTGCCAGGAGTGATTCCTGAGGGCAGAGCCAGGAGGAAGCCTTGAACACTATTGGATGTGTTCCCTTCCCCCAAAAAATAAATAACAAACTTAAAATCCCATTATATTTGGTCTGATCATTATGGGGTAGTGTTTTAGCTTATTGAGACAACTTAGAACTATAGTATATCCTGACCTTCCCAACTTTGTGCTTTGAAAGTCAATAGCCAGGGCTCTTTATAACACCTTACAAGCTATTGATAAAAATCTTATTAGACCAAGGATAAGGACAAATTCAAATGTGAAGCTAAGACAGATGGATAAAGCCTAGGCCTGAGGGAAAGAGATACGGCAAATGTTATAAGTTCTTTAAGAACTATGATGATACCAAGAAATGACTTTGCTACTACAAAGATATGCTTAGGTGAATAATGGTATTTCTCCCCTAAGAGCTGAGTTTGAAGCAATTAGCAAACAAAAAAACTACCAGTGTGAATTCTTTTAACTTAATCCAAAAATTTAAAGAGAGAAAATGAGACCTATTTCTTAACCTATTTCTCTTGAAAAGCTGAATAGAAAAGAAAACTAGACATAAAGAAACAGTCTGCAACTTAGTCATCAGCCTGAGATTAAGACTACATTTATAATGATACCCCCAAGTTGCTATATAAAGTTACAAACATTTGCATAACCAATCTCAGAACAACCATTTCTGTCAATTCCTTACTACTAAGGTATATTTATTACAAAAGCTAAAAAAAATTATTACCAATAGAAACAAGAAGAGTCAAATATAACACACTGGCTGAAGAATGGCTACCACATTCAACCAGAGAATAAGAATTTGAACTGCTTAATTATGACTGTATAATATGAAAACAGATATTATGGTATTAAAATAAAGTGGACATTCACTGTATCACTGTATCACTGTCATCCCATTGCTCATCAATTTGCTCGAGTGGGCACTAGTAACATCTTCATTGTGAGACTTCTTGTTACTGTTTTTGGCATATTGAATATGCCACCGGTAGCTTGTCAGGCTCTGCCGTGAGGGCGAGATACTCTCGGTTGCTTGCCGGGTTTCAGAGAGGAGCGGAGGAATCAAACCCCGGGTCTGCTGCATACAAGGCAAATGCCCAACCCGCTGTGCTATCACTCCAGCCATTAAATAGATTTAAAATCCTAAGTAATTTCTGAGAGATAGATGATAACTTGGGCATTTTTCATATCCTACTTAAAATCATATACCTAAGATAGAGGTAACATGGGTACCATACAATTTTGCAGAAATTACAGATGACCCTTCAACTCATGGCCATTGCCTCATTAATTTGATTAATTACAAAGAACCCTCACTTAAAAAAAAATCAAACTATATGTTTGCTGAATCTTAACAATTAAGATGTTGCCCAAAAGACCAATCAATTATAATCAACTATATGATACCATGAAGAAGACATTTTTGAGTAATTTGTCTGGAATGATATAAAATAAAAGCCCAGGAGACTCTATTTGTATTATACTTCATTATACTTCTAAATGTTTAAGCAAATAGTTTTTAAAACAATATTTTCTAAATATCATCTTTTTTCATTTTTTGGTGATCTCACCATGAGCAACATAAGGCAGATATTATCTTACAGACATGGAGCTAGAAAGAGAAGTAAAAATATTTGCCTTAAAGATACACAGTACATATCAATACATATTTCAACTTTATTTGTGTAAATGTGTTAGCATGACCCTTTCCATGCTTGGTTTCCAATGTTTGAATCCACTTTCACTCAAAATTATAAAATGACCATGCTGAGAACAGAATGTGGCAGTATAATGCTTTGTCAGGACAAAGGAAGGAGCTACTCTGTATTAACTGTCCAATGAAGAATCTACAAGTCAGCTGTCACACAGAGTTTTCTGATGTCAATGAAGGCAGGACTGTGTGAGAAACATCAGCTAAATCTACCTAGAAAGTGGAAGCAACAAAAGTGTGCATTAGGAGTTATAAAGTAAAATCATGGGGACTTGTCACCAGGAACAACATTAGTTGATAAAAATGGAAGAAAAAACCTATCATTATTTCATCACTCTAGTCAATCTTCATTGGAAACAAATATACACAGATTTGCTATTATAGTTGTAGCAACAACATGGGAAAGATGCTGCAAGTTCAGCTACATTTCCAGTAAATTACTCATTCTCAGGCAACAATTTGACCTAAAATCCTCTCTGTTGGGAACCCTAACACTGGAAGCAACGTGTTGGGGAAAGCAGAGGATTCAAATGCCCACGCCTGTCTCAGGCTCTGTCTCCCATCCCTCCAGCTTCATGAACCTAGTGGAGTTTGTCTTCTTAGGACTCTGAGTCTTTCATTTCCTGCTCAGCAAATTTGAGCATATAAATTTCATCTTCAATTCTCAAGGAAAAATAAGTGGCGGGAAAAATATCTGATGGATGTGTAAATGCCGCACACAAATAGACACAAGTAAGATGCAGTCTTATCTCTGTGGCTGTTTAATGTAGACCCTTGGCAGCCTGTATTGACCCCTCTCGACCTGTGCTAGATAATTCAGTGCCACTATCTTCCTTTGTAAACATCCATTCGGGGTTCACTATGAGCTTAATTGCACACTTGTACAGTTCACTGATATTTCCGTGTGTATGTGCCTAACTTTCTTCAAGCAACTGTATGCTCATCCAGATTAGGACATATACAGGCATGTAGTTGTTCAGACATCTAACCCCCTTAAAAGCAGGAATACACAATAAATTATCAATAAAATGATAACTGGATTGCCTTGAAAAGTAATGAAAGCCAGAAAAATTAAAAGATGGTGAAATAGAGTTAAATTTATTTTTAATTATTTGTGGAAAACTATGCTTTTTAAGTGATAAATAAGTACAGGAGTAGTATTTTCTTCTATAATCCCAAATAGTGAGTTGTCTGAAGAAAAGACAGGAAAAAACCTACCAAGGGTCTTAATCAAACTATTCCACTTAAAAGTATTAATGCTAAGTATGCAAACGTTCACCTGACTTATCATTAAGGTATCAAGAACTAATTTTCCTCCTTTTAAGAGCTTATATGTCACATCCCACCCCTTGGGTCTTCCAAAAATGCATTTAAATGCCTAACTGGAAAGAAGAAAAGCATTCCAGACAGCCAGGTGTTAGTGATTCAGCCATTAAAACTTCAGTTATAAAATATCCCCCACAATTGTAAAACATTTCAGTCATTAGAAGATCATAAATAGATTAAGATGCCATTTTAAATTATTATGACACCATGTGTATAAAATGTACATTGTTCATCACAATATCCCAGATGACTGTGATTCTGATTATCTGAAGTTAAAGATGAAGCGCATGTGTTATTTATTTGGAGACCCAACAACAAAAGAGAGTAAGGGAGGGAGAGAACACAGATATACTGTGGAGACTGTGAATGGTTGTATCCTTCCTGAGGCAGAGAAAATCTTTGGATTGATTTAGTAGGAACACTCATTGGCAGTTCCTTAAACACACACACACACACACACACACCACATTCTTATTTCATTTTTTACAGGGTTAGGATGAAATATAAATAAATATCCAAATCCACAAATTTGGAGTTATCACCTAAAATGACATGATAGCCCTTTTTTTGATTGAAAAGATTTTAGGATTCCATATTAATTTGTCTAAAACTATAAAGGTAGCTCATGGTTCTTTTTAAGTCACATTTGCCTATAGTAACCTTTCAATGTCTACTCTTATCTCTTTACTTTGTACTAAATGGGAAAAGTATAACTCTATCTGGAAAGTGAAGCGCCTTTTTATTTTAGAGAAAGTACTGCAGCTTCCTTTATAGCTGGACAAGAGAGCAAAGAGCCTCAGATGAACAGTTCCTGTAGAAAAAAATAGAACAAATTTTATCAATTACTTTTAAGATGGCCCTAAGAATCAGTCTTGTAAATTCATGCTTTTCAGTCAAATCTTATTAAGATTAAAATCTCTTACAAGTTGGGGCCGGAACGGTAGCACAGCGGCTAGGGTGTTTGCCTTGCATGCGGCTGACCCAGGTTAGATTCCCAGCATCCCATTATGGTCCCCCGAGCACCATCAGGAGAAATTCCTGAGTGCAGAACCAGGAATAGCCCTTGAGCATTGCTGGCTGTGACCCAAAAAGCTAAAAACAAACAAACAAAAACAAAGTCTCTTACAAGTTAATATTTGGGAGATGTGTTTTGAGGAAAATTATCTAAACCAACTCTACAGTATTTACCTCACATAAAATATTAAGCCCAGAAATTTATGTAATAAGCAATTGTCAAATTTGGGTGTACATAGCTGTGCATGATCCTGTAGTATACATTGGTAATTTATTCTGTCAATATAGATAGAAGGTACATATAGATACAAAATTTAAGTAAACACCAAACAGTGATATAATTTCGTTTTCCTGGAGGTTTAAAAATAGAACTAGAAAAATTAAAATTAAACATATCAAAATTTGAAAGATAGAAACATTTCTTAACAAAATTCTCTCTGAATCAAGAAATGAAATTTCCTATGTTTCTTCCTAGATAACTGATTATTTGGAAAAGTTGCTCTCAAAAAGTGTTCAAACCTAAGACCTAAAATCATCTACTATATAACTTTCTCCAAAAAGATCATTGTTAAAAGGGAGTTCTTAAAGGTCGTCACCCAGATAACTATTCATCTACTTTTCCTGGGATGTCACATAATACTTTTGAGAAATAATGATAAGATTTTTAGATTTATGGAATTGGAAGATTCATAAAACTAGACCCAACACTTCCTAGAAACTTTAGATCAAATCTACTCAAATATGCTCTATCAGAGGAAAATAAGATATAGTATTCCTTTAGAGAGCATTCTCCAATATTAAGCCAAAATCTATTCATGTTAACACCACACCACATAGAGTAAGGCAAATGCTCTATTTCTATGGAACCTTTACAGTACTTTCCACATTATAAATATAGATGAGTGTGTGATGGGAAAAAGAACAAATACTTTGGAAATACTTATAAAAGAAGGTAACCTCACATTCTCTCAGGCCAATTCTGCCAGTTTGATGATTTGACAGGTACATCTTAGGCCATCAAAAACTGACTGTTTTACTGCTTGTACATATTAAAAGCTTGAGAATGGAAAACAATTTAGTAAAGTCTGTGGTCCAGCTTTCATTTCTTTTCTCCAAATTGCTCCTTTATTGAGGAAAAATGCAGAAACATTCATGTCAGCACTAGAGAGGCAAAGTTTTGCCCTTTTAGAGGAAAATCCTAGAAGTGTCTCCAGTTTTATGGAAGTTTAATATCTCACCTCTGTCTTCATCATAATAGCCTCATTCTCCCTAGCATTGGCAAACCATTGTTATTCACTTATTCAATCCTTGGACAAACTTTATGGATTGCTCATCTTATTAACTATCTTTTAAGCTCTTTCAGCTGCCCCTTTGAAGAAAACCTGAAAACCTACCCTTGTAAAAGGATCTCAGAGAACAAAACTTCATTTAATTCACATAGAGGCTCCAACATCATCCATCAAGCTTCCAGATTGACTGGTTTTGACTTTATATATTTCAAGGGATTTTCAAAGAATCTGTCTATAACATAAAGAAAAATACATTTTTTTCTGAACAACATGATTTTCTAGTATAAACCAGAGAATCTTTCAAAACAGTATTTGCAGCATGGTGGGGATGTGACAATTGGTCATAGTAATCCAAAACTTTATGAAAAATTCTATCCAAATGAATGAAATGGAAATTAAAGCAAGATTCTGAGTTCTCTGAACCATTACTGATTCAAATCTTATTTCTTTGGTATTCCCATTCTGCTGCCAAACTAATCCCAAACTATTTATTCCACCACAGCAAGAAAATTCAAGTGGAATTAAAGTTCATATTAAATCTAGCAGGCTTGGTAGTGGCTATGATTTCTCCAGAAAAGTTTATTTATTTGTCTTTTTTTTTTCTTTTTTCACAGAGCTCAGAAAGAAGAGTTTGGTTTTAACAAGGACATTCTCCTCTTTTGGAAATGAATTAACATTGATATCACTATAGAATTTTTATGCACATAATACTAAAAAATGGACTGAAAATATACGCTTAACTGAGAATCCATTGCTTTGGGCAGGATAGATAGCTCAATGGTCATAGAACATGATTTTCCCAGGCTCTATTCCCAGAACTGCATGGTCCCATGAGCACTGGCAAGAGTACCCCCTAGACATCCCTTGGTATACCTCTTCCCAATTGAAAAATTGGAGGGGGGAGAATGCATTGTCATTATCTTTCTTAGCCAGGGTAGATAGTACAATTATCTTAAATGTCTACTATGTCAGAAGCTACCAAAATATTGCAAAATCTTGTTCAGAGAGTTTAGTATTGAGGTAGATTAAGACAACAGAATGCATAACCCGATACGTGCAAGCTATTTTCTTGAAGAATGCAGAACTCATCTTTGTGGATTCTAGAGTGGTTAAGTAAGAGTTCCTGGAAAGATGAAATTTGACCCAGTATTTGAGTAACAGGATGAGTTTGGATGGAGATCAAGGATGCTAAAATTAGAGAAGTGAAAAAGGTCCAAACCACCTGTGTGTCGGAGATCACTGTTGCTGAATGGGCTGCTCACTTGACTATGGAGGTGCTAGGCCCACAGCCCAGAGTCCTGAGACATAGCTAAACTGCTGCTCACTCCAGCAGTCTCTTAGCATAGCAGCCAAATAACTCAACATGTGCGTACTACTTAGAATGCTATTTTTAAAATGACTTTTCTCTTGAATTGCTAGAAAGAAAGAAAGAAAGAAAGAAAGAAAGAAAGAAAGAAAGAAAGGAAGGAAGGAAGGAAGGAAGGAAGGAAGGAAGGAAGGAAGGAAGGAAGGAAGGAAGGAAGGAAGGAAGGAAGGAAGGAAGGAAGGAAGGAAGGAAGGAAGAGAGAGAAAGAAAGAAGGAAGGAAAGAGAATAAATAAACAAGGCTCAAAAACAACAAACTGCACAAGAAGGGATCTGAGTCCAGATCACCCGATTCCCAGACCTGGGTGTTTTCTTCCTCTCCACAACACTTAGTAATGCTCAAGCTAACAAATTATTCATTCTAAAGTATTATTATGATACAAGTTATATGATAAAGAATTACCAGTGGGAAAATCTTCATTGTCTTGTTCACTTCCCATAGGATGTCAAATACTGACATTTATAAAATGATGAATGAACTAGAAACAGAAAATGTATCCTATGACAACTCTTTGAATGAGGGCCAGAAAAAGAACAAAAACAACGTAGAGTGATCTACTATATAGCTACAGTACTTCTCCAATCGATTTCAAAGAGACTTTGTCTGGGATGAAATGATTTAGTCTCAATGCATAGGCAGCCCACATATCCAGAATAAGGATTGCCAAATATGCTTATTTGAGCTGAAGTACATGTGGTAATTTAATAATATGAATTTACTGCCTTTTCAAGAGGGATTCTAGCACTGGGGACAACTTTAAAATGCATCACACTTAAAACATAAAATTAAATTCAATTAACTTTTATTAGGAGGCTAATACCAGTACCCTAGAGGGAAAAATGAAGCTCTCTGCTTTCCTGTGATTTTTGAACCTGGATTTTCCAGCCCTGGAATCCATGCTAAAAACACTGGACTGGTTCATCCCTCATAAAGATTGCTCTGGGTGAGTTTAACATCTGTACTCTGTGGACAGGGCCATGCCTAAAGTCTCCAGCTGGAAGACCTTCAGAAGCATAAAACCTAGAATAATAAACAGAATCTATCAAATAAAACCAGAGGTCAATCCAGACAGAACATACAAAGGGTCCAGAGATGATAGTAAACCTTCCTACCTTTCTGCTACCAGGATGAACACACAGATTTTATATATTTATACACACACACACACATATATATATATACATACACACATATATAGGCACACAAATAAATTTATTGCTTCTTTTTCAATATTTGGGCATTACTCAGCAGTGCTCATGCTTAGGTGGGGGAACATGTGGTGTGGATCAGATTTAGGTTGGCTGTGTACAAGTCATGTACTGTTTCGTTTCCTCTGCTGTCTGTTGCACTATCTCTCCAGTCTCTATGTGTGAGTCTTTAGATAGTCTTGACTTTTTCTGATTCTTTATGGCTCACCACACAACAAGGTACAGGTTGAATTGTAGGCAACTATAGACAGGGTTCCTTGTTAACACTTTTTGTAAGTTCAGAGAGCTTCGTCACATCCATTTACACTGGATTCCTAATAGACTCAGTACCTACCTCTTGGAGACATGCTGAAGTAATCCTACTAACTTAATAAACACAGTACCTACCCCTGGCTATGCATGCCCTGTGCTCAGCACTGGGGATTTATGGGTAAATAAAGCAGTGGCTAATGCTCATAGGACTACTCAAAAGAGAAGAATGGGAAGAATACAAAAATAGAAAAGTACTCTACTTAAATCTCATACCCTCCCCCACAAATCTTATTAAGGTCAAGATTCAACTCTTTGTAGAGCTGGCTGGAAATCGTTCAAGACTGATTTTGTTTTCTGTTGCTACTATAACAAATTACTACAAACTTGTGGCTTAAAAGGATATGAGGCTCTTACGGTTCTGGAGATCAGAAATTCAAAATGAGTCCTACCGTGGTAAAAATTATTTGTCAACAAGAAAGGTGGGGTTTTTTTTTTTTAATCTCAGAAGAGAATAATGTTTCCTTGTCTTTTTCAGCTTCTAGTGGCCACCTTGTCTATGTGCTGTTTCCTTACCTGTGTCTCCTGCCACCATCTTCAAAGCACAAAGCATCTCTGCTTCTCTTAACCCATCACTTTACCTTTTAACTCTGACATTCCGTGCTCATGAAGACCACTGTGCTTAACATGAGATCCAGATAACCAGAGTAATCTCTCTAGCTCAAGATCCATTACTGCACATATGCCAAATTCCTTTCTCTATGAAAGGTAACATTCACAAGCTTTAGGGATTAAACATACATATATTTGGGTGACCTATGCAAAGACTAAATGTACTATTTAAAACTTTAGATACTTGAAAGTAGAAATGACCTGAGCTTCTAGGAATATAACAAGCAGGCACAGCAATACTATTGCCAGCCTCATCCCTTTGTTTCCATCCAAAAGCAGTAAAACCCTGATGTAGTTAAGACATTGGGCTGATATACTCCAGCATCGAAGAAGTAGCACTGATCAGCATCTGAAAGAATGTGATCAAGTTACCTAACCTTTCTAAACTTTCATTTCTGCTTTTCCAAAGTGGAGATCACAATAAGGCTCACTTTCTAGGTTTATTATTGAGAATTAACAAGGTGATACATGCAAAGCACTTGCTGGCGCACATCACAAGCATTTACTGAAAGTGATTCTCATGTTATTATAACTATCAGATCACTGGCCACCCAATCTACACTTGAACCTAAGACTAGGGACTTTGTTAGTATAGATCATTTCAATTCCCAGACTGCCCTCCTCTTAAACACCCCACCCCTGCCACCTTGTGAAATCCTGTTAATTCTTCCGATTTATCTTTGCTTCCAAGCTATGATTTCCCTTTCTCCCTTTCCCTGTGACCACCAATAGTGGGTGTGGTACCTATTTAAGGTTGTCATGTGGTCTAGTCACTTCTAGCTGATTCTGGTTTGGTATAAGTATTATATGTAGATTATAAACCACTTGAGGGCAGAGATCACAATACTAGCATTTAGTGCAGAGATAATCGATAAACACATTAGATAAACTGATTACAGAGTTTAATTCTTCACAGATCTGTAGGAGAAACACAAATACACATTTCACATTTAAGGGGTGTCAGCTGTTTGCCCCTGAGGTATTATTCTACAACCCTGAAGTCTAGCTTCATACATCAGTTTATTCCTTAGCCCCCATTTCGCATTATTTACTCAGAGTTGCCCTATATCCTGGAATGATCAAGGCCCCACTCGTTCTGGCTACACACTCAGGGAAAACTAGAAACACTTCTTCTCAGACAAAGACTTGAACAAAGAGTGCACACCAGTCACAACCAGTTAAACCAACGTATGCCTGCAGCTGCGAAATCCTCTCAGCCCCTCTCCCAAGCTGGCACAAAGGCAAGAGGAACATCATTGACTCCAATCTTTGGCCTTCAAACCAGAAAAGGACTTGTGAAGGTGAATGGTTTGCAGACGAAGGGGATATAAAAGAGACAAAACCAGGATAAAAATTAAATAAAAAGTAGCTGTCTTAAACTGTAATTGCAGTCCTCTGCTGAGCACGCTTGCAGATATATAAATGTGATTTACCATCAGCTTGCAACTACAAATCAGGTCTTGAGAAACACTTGTGCTATGAAATTGTTTAATCTCATCAAGCTCTGCTTTCACAGCAAGCCATAAATCACAAAGTCTTTGTTATCATAGACCTCCACCAGCGCCTCTCTGGCAGGCTATGGATCGTGGGTATATATAATCTTGACTGCACAAACACTGGGGTCGGCGCAGGCTGAAATACTTTCATAATAGCCACTGTGCAGCTGGTGGAACACAAGCCTATGATGGATATCTCATTTCCTACAGTCGGCATCTATTTCGAGCAAATTATTACCACATAAATTTCTTGTCAACAGAAACGGCCAATTAATTAAGTTAAAAATTTACTTGTGATCACATCTACAAACCAAATAGAACTGCAAGGCAATTTTCCAGTTACTGAATATACTGCAGGTCAGTTTAATGAATAATTTTTAACTTTGTCATAAACTCAAAGACAGGCTAATATCTCCAGAAACCTGAATGGAGACCAGCTGCCGACAGATTTACACAAAATATATTTATGTGGAATTTGATTGCTGACATCTGGGGACAGAAATAAACTTTCTATAATTACAGAGGCATCTTTGCCATAGATATGAATTTCTTTCACCAAAAAAAATAAAATGTGAATATGTCCCTAGGAAGTGTGTTTACATTTTTAGGCATGACAAGAGGGCAAGGTGGCTTTAGGGAAAATCATTGTATTAAATTCCTGTGTCAGTGAGGGGGTCATTCTCATGGGAGAAGAAAATATTGGGAAAAGACCTGTTTGTCACTTTCCCCAACTTCTACAACCGCAAATCAGGGTGTTTTGTCTTTAGTGGTTTAAAATCACTGAATATATGTACATATATAATATTGTAAGCCATGTTAAAGGGATTTCTGGTCCTGGCAGGCAGTACAGATTGGCATAGTTTCATGTTAAGGTCATCAAGCATTTAAAACAGATATTAATGGAGATAAGATTAGCCATGGGCCTTTATAATCTCTCTTTTAACCATGTCTCTAAGCTGAAGAAAATCCATGGCTATGGGTAGTTCTACAGGGAGAATATATATATAGGATATGGATTTGGGGAATACATGAAACATAACTCTAACAGTAATTTACTCAATTCATTGGCTATAGGATCATAACTTCCATTAAGTCTGTTGTTTATTTTAAATGTAGAGGACTCACAAGGTCCCAATTAAAGTCCCAATCAATCTATCTTAGAATTTTCCAGCTCTCTATCCTGAAACTGTCATTGTTAAATGATCAGCTAGACTACTTCCTTTTCTTCTAGAATGTTCTTTACTTTCATTCTTCCATCACTGCATATTTAGAATGGAACTATGAGCGCCTTTCCCAAATACCTCCAATTACCAATCCGTTTCTCTTAGGCTTTTCTTCATCCCAGAAAAGACATTGTATCCTTCCATGAGGCATCTCCTTCTACATAAAACTTGAGAGCCTACCATTCTAGCTTGGCTAGAATGAGCAGCAGTGAGATAAGAGATATGGAAGTGTTCAAGATGACGCCAGACAACCACTTGGTGGGGATGTTGCAATAGGGATCTAGATCTGTGTGGTAGGAGAGTAGGGCTCTGGGACTGTTCAGGATTGTTAAATCCTGAGAGCCTAAGTACTGTAGAAGCCTTCATTGGTAAGCTTCTTGAAGGCAGGGTTGACCTCACCCATATTTACACTTTTCTCAGTACATAGCCTGTTACTTTAAAAAAGAAAATAAAATTTGATTCTCTAAAAAAGTCACAAAAGGCTTATTTTATAGTTTCCCTTTTAATGTTGCAGTTAATTCCAGGTGGCATCCAATGTTCTCCTGAACCATTATCATCAATATGAACAACACTGATTGTGTGTCTATTATGCTTAGGGCACTTTGTTAGAATTCTGAGAATTCTAGGAGGTAGGATACATTCTCTTTCAGACCAGTTTTTTGTTTGCTTGTTTTTTGTTTTTGTTTGTTTTGTTTTGGTTTTTTTTTGCTTTTTGGGTCACACCCGCCGATGCACAGGGGTTACTCCTGGCTCTGCACTCAGGAATTACTCCTGATGGTGCTCAGGGGACCATAGGGGATGCTGGGAATTGAACCAGGGTCTGCCATGTGCAAGGCAAATGCCCTACCCGCTGTGCTATTGCTCCAGCCCCCAGACCAATTTTAAGTAAGAAAAGAAGTCACTGTGATATTATATAATACTCTGAAAACATAGAGCTAAACAAACAGCAATAACAAAAAAAGAGTCAAATGTGAACCAAGAAAAAATAAGTTGTAAATAAATGTTAGGAATAATTTATTGTATTGAAGTGGACAATGCAAAAACATCTTAGAGTATCCAAAACTGAAGGATATACAGGAATAATCTTTAAGATTTTTCTTTCCTCCACAGTGGAGACTAAGCCTCCTAAATCCAAGCTGAAGTAATGTACTCATCAAGAAGTCCAAACAGGATATAAAAGGCACTGGTAAAACTCCACAGGGGGAAAAAATCCAACCCCATAATAAAAAAAGGGAAGAAGAAATGACAGAAACTTCCTCAAAGAAGAAACACAAATGGAAAAAAGATAAATAAAAAATGCTCTACATTGCTAATAACCAGGGACAGGCAGATAAAACAATAATCAGATATAATCTCACACCACAGAGAATGGCACACATCAGAAAGAATACCTAGTGCTGGTGCAGATGTGGGGAGAAAGGGACTCTCATTCATTGTTGGGGGAAAAGATGACTGGTGCAGCCTTTTTGGAAAACAATATGGGCATTCTCCAAAGACTAGAAATTGAACTTATATATGACCCAGCAATACCACTTTTGGGAATATAACCTGAGGGCCCCAAAACACACCAGAAATACCATCTGCACTTCTATGTTCATTGCAGCACAATTCACAATAGCCAGAATCTGAATACAACACCGAGTTCCCAAGAACAGATGACTAGATAAAGAAACTATGGCACATCTACACACAATGGAAACTACAGGACTGCCAGGAAATATGAAGTCATGAAATTTGCTTATAAATGAATGGACCTGGAGAGTATCATGCTGAGTGAAATGAGTTAGAGGGAGAGGGACAGACATAGAATGACTGCACTCATTGGTGGGATATTAAAAATCACAGTATGAGACTAATACCTAAGGACAGTAGTAAAGATGGCTAGGACGACAGATCCACCACTGGAAGCTTGTTACACTAGTGGTGATGGTGGTGGTGGCAGGGAGTTAGGATAGAGAAGGGACCACTATGAACAACTTTGTAATTGTGTATCTCATGATGATTCAGTAAAAATTTAAAAAGGAAAGAAAGATAAAGAAAATGCATGATGCCAAAGCAGCATTTTACTGATGTTACTTACCAAAGTAAACTTCTCTTTTTACAGAAAAGAATGTTAAGGGCTTACTGCAGACATAAAATACAGAAACATCCTTACTTCAATGGATTAAAAAAAAGAAGAAGAAGAAAAAGTCCAAACAGGAATTGTACTCAGCTATCTAATCTGTCTGCTACCATTTTTTTCTATCTCACCCAGATCCAGTATCCATGCCTTCCCACAAACAGCACCTCACTCCCTGAACCCACCCATCTCCAGTTATGTGACCTTGGGCTAGTAATCACTCAGTGCCTGACTAAGTTTCTTGTCTATAGGGGGAAAGTATCATCTCACAAGATTCTTTTGAGTATTTAGATTGGTACACATAATATTTTGTAACAAAGTCTATACGAAGTACTTTTTGAAAAATATTTAATTTGAATCAACTTTTGGCATATAAATCTCATATTTGTACTTAAAGTAACAGGTTTTATTTTTTTTAATATATTCCATCATTACTTTGCAGGAGCTTTTTAGAAGAATAAACAATAAAACAAAGATGCTGATGCTGATGACAGTCAACATATCTGTGCCTGTATAAAAGGTTCCTGAACATATTTGGCCTACCCACCCCTTTTCAGAAAAAAATAAATCACTCAATACCCCCAAGGCAATCTTCATTCTTTAGGCAAGCAAACAGAAAGTGCTCCCCCCCTCCAATTTCACCCAAGGCTACTGTTGCCCTACTGCATCTTTATAGCACCCCTCTGGGGATTGGCATCTCCCACCTTGGGAAGGAATGGCCTCTATCATGTGCCAGGCATTGCTATTGCTATAAACACTTTACATTCATTATCAACAGCCCTAGGAGGCACGCATTCTTATTATCTCCAAATTGCAGATGTGACCTAGATAGGTTAAGTAACTTATCCAAGGTCATTCAGCTATAATTGTCAAACTTCAGGTTCATGCTCTTGCAATTTATTGTTGCTGTATTTGGTCAGCAATTACCTACACTATTTTTCTCATTTATAATACCATAGACATTGTACCCACACCATTATCTTCCATTACCTAGAAAACAGTCTTAAACATAACTCCAGTCTTCAAAGGTTCATAGCTAATACAAGTAAACAGTATAAATACATATAAAAAGCACATTCCACAGAAATAATCCAAATTTATTCCAACTCATCCAGCTCTTTCAGCAACAAGTCTTTTTAAGAGTGTATATAACTATAGCACCATATCACTATTTAAGGGTTTTAGTCAAAATAACAGAATAATCCAGAAAAGTCCTATAAGGCTTATAAATTCAAAATTAATATTCATAGCACTAGGTTTTAGGCTAAGAAAAAGGCTAGAGGAGATTCTACAGTAGATTTTGCAAAATTATGGTCAGGATTTCTTAAAAAATAAAATGTTTATCACAAAGACAATGGATAAGAACTCTGTAATGGATAAGAAACCAGGGGAATTACCTACATGCTATCCATGTGTTATTAATAAAGAAAGGTAATAGTCTCTTTTGAATCACCACTAATGGTCAGATTATCTTCCTGAGGGTCAAGGTCAGGATAAGATTGGAACAAAGAAGTGGTAAAGAAAGTCTGACCTCCAAGCTGACCATATATGTGACAAGACTGATTATTCCACCATGGTCTTAAATTTATAGTACATAATAGTTAATAAAGCATTATTACTATTAAATTATATTTTTAAAGAATTTTGTATAGAAGATGCAATGCACCAAGCTTACAAAGGGAAATTTTCCTCTCAGGAGCACATTTCCATGGTTTGAGGAAAGATACCTGCTTTGAGTTGGGTAACTCACCTGAGAACAGAGAAGCACAGGAGTTGCTGGTTATTAATGTGTGTGGGCTGAGATCTCCAAGGCTTCTCGGATCAGGACTGGGCCTTTTAGACCAAGATCCCTCATTTTCTAGTAGCTGGGCAGTCACACCCAGAAACTGCCCCCAAAGATATATACATACCCCTCTGAGAGCCAGCAAGCTACTGAGAGTATCCCACCCACACAGCAGAGCCTGGCAAGCTACCCATGGCATATTTGATATGCCAAAAACAGTAATGATAGGTCTCATTCACCTTACCCTGAAAGAGCCTCCAATCATTGGGAAAGATGAGTAAATGAGTCTGCTAAAATCTCAGGGGTGAGTGTAATAGAGATGTTACTGGTGCCCGCTCTAGTAAATTGACAAACAATGGGATGACAGTGATACAGTGATTGGATGCCAATAAGCTGAATGACATCTCTGCTTCTGCTATGATGGGCAAGCCATGACCCCCATCACTGACTAAAACGAATACCTAAATACAAAATATTTAGTACCAATATCTGGGTCTTCTAAAATGTAGCAAAATTATTGTGGAAAAGCTACTCAGTGATAGTAAAGTTTGTTTGTTTCTTTCCTTTTTCTTTTGGTTTCCTCCCAAACACAGACCCCACTTACAGACTCTGTAAAAAAACGTCAGTGTGGGGAGCTAAAACTCTTTCCTATTTCTACTGTAAATTTTTTTTGGAGGTAGGGGTGAAATTAAGTCATTCTTTTATTTCCCTTTCTGTTTATTTTTTGTTTTGGGTCACACCCAGCGGTGCTTAGGACTCACTCCTGGCTGTTCACTCAGGGTTCAACCCTGGTGGGGCTCAGGTGATCATATGGGGTGCAAAACAAGGTTGGCTGGGTAAAAGGCAAGTGCCTTATCATCTATACTATTGCTCCAGTACTGATTAAGTCAGTCTTAATTAAAGTAAGAATCCATATGGATCAAAACATGGGGTAGGGTAGGGTGGGGGGTTCTTAGTAAGAGAGCTAGAAAAGGAATTTTCACACACACACACACACACATATATAATCACACTAATTTCTGATTTACTTCATTGCCATGCATAAGTGAAACATTTTCAATGAAGTTTAGCAAGGTTTCTTTTATCTTCTTTTTTTGGTCACACTCCGTGATGCACAGGGGTCACTCCTGGCTCTGCACTCAGGAATTACCCCTGGAAGTGCTCAGGGAACCATATGGGATGCTGGGATTCGAACCGGGGATGGCCGCGTGCAAAGCAAACACCCTACCCACTGTGCTATCACCCAGCCCCTTAGCCTGGTCTCTAAGAAATAAGGAAATAAGGAAACCAGTTCTACATATTTCACATTAGCTCTTAGCTGGTATATAAACAGAGATTAAAGAAGATAGCAAATACCTTGAAAACTGAACTGAGAATAGAACTGATAGAAGCAAAATAGAGTGATCTGAAAGTGACCAACTTGATTCAGAGTACCTGATCTGAACACTGACAAGGGAAGTCAACATTGTTAGGATTATAACACATCCCAATATTAAAGAAACATAATTTCAACATACTCAGAATACAATTCAAAAATTACTCAGTATACAAAGAAGAAATTGCTAGTATTCAAGAAAGAAAGATAATCAATACCTTGAAACTACAAGATGAGCAAAATGCTAGAATTATCCCATAAAGATTTATCCTGATGTTGCTATTATTGTGTGGGACATACCCCTTAGTGCTTTGTGTGGGAGAACATATGTGGCCTTTGATAAAATACAGGAACTTGCAATAAGATAAGGGTCAAAGCACTTGTCTTGCATCTCACTAACCTGAGTTCAAATTTCTGGCACCCTATGTGGATGGTCCCGTAAGCACCCGTGGGGGTTATTCCTGCGCACAGAGACAGAATAGTCCCTGAGCACTGCCAAGTGTAGCCCCTAAACCCAATAAATAAATAAGTACAGGGTCACTCCATACTGCTGAGTCATATCTCTGGCTCATCAAATATAGATTTAAAAGAATGTGCTTGCCACAGGGGTGGGGGATGGGGTGAGAGTGGAGGGAGGGATACTGGGAACATTGGTGGTGGAGAATGGGCACTGGTGGAGGGATGGGTGATTGATCATTGTATGACTGAAACGTAATCACAAAAGTTATCTGTAACTGTATCTCATGGTGATTCATTGAAAAAAATGTATCTGTTATAAATGTCTCGTGAGGTAAAGTAAAATAAAAAGTAGAATCAATAGAAAAGCCAAAGTCTAAGGGGGAAAATTAAAATACAAAAATTTAGAAGTTGAACTGTAAAATGGAAATAAAAATTTTATTGATGACATTCATAACAGAATAGAGAAAACAGAGGAAATATAGAGTGAACTTGAAGATAGACGAAAATAAATTACCCAAGCTGTTGTCAGCAGGAAAATAGAGGGTCCCAGCTGGGGGAAACTGAAATCTGAACCAGCCCAAAGGCCTGGAGGCCTTTTACACAAAGGACCATCTCAGGGGCCTGGAAAAGCCATTGAGACACAGAATTCCAGGTCAAGTGCAAGGAGGTTTCCTGAGAGGAGAGGTGCCAATCCCCACCCCTACCTCTCAGGAGAGGCTCCAGAGCTGGAAGAAAGGTCATGCAAGAATATCAAGGAAGACTATCTAAGGCTCCCAGCTCTTCCCCTTGGCAACCACTCTAGCAATTGGAGTGGAGGGAGTTTGGGAGCAGTGTGAATAAACTAATCTGGACAGAGCCAGCAGGCTCATGTGCTGTCAGTGCGTGCGTTTCTAGTGCCCATGGTGCCAATGCACATGGTGCCTGCACATACACTATGCACATCTCGCCTCTTGAGATGTGGACTTTCATACTCTAGTGCTAAGATAGGCACTGGCTCTCTCCTCTCCCGAGAAGCCCATGTCTCTCCTGAGCATGTGTCATACTAACCCTCTCCTTAACTCCCTTTAACTTCTCCAATCAGCTTGCTACACTTCACTCCTGAAATTCTTTTCTGTGTGGGGATAGATGACAAACCCAAAAGGTCTGGATAAGATTTGCTCCAGTCTGAGCACAAGACTCCTGGAGAAATCATGTGGCAGGGATCATCTCCCACACTGTGCAGAGCAAGTGCCTTGTGCATCCGGAGAGACATAAGTGTCCAGGGGCTCATAAGCAGATTTTCTTAATGTCCTAAATCTATCAGCTGATTCCCTGGGTGACTGATGCGGATTGAGAGAAAGTGGTATATTTCCTTTCAGGCTGCCTCCCACTTTGGGTAAGTCACCAAGAGAACCAAAAACAAAGCTAAAGATTACAGAAAACAATTTCTCTTTCTCCTTTTTTCCCCTCTTCTTCCATTCTACCTCCTCCTTATTGGTTTTTATTTGGGGGGTTTTATTTTGCTTTTAGGATCACACCCGGCAATGCACAGGGGTTACTTCTGGCTCATGCACTCAAGAATTACTCCTGGCAGTGCTCAGGGGACTATATGGGATGCTAGAAATTGAACCCGGGTCAGTCATATGCAAGACCACTGGACTATCACTCCAGCTCCTCCTCCTCCTCCTTATTGTTATTATTATTTTTACTTTAGTTTTCGGTCAGACCTTGCAGTGCTCAGAAGTTATTCCTTGCTCTGTGCTCAGGAGTAGCTACTGACTAATGCTCAGGGGAACATAATCAGTGAAGGGAGCAAAATCAGGGTTAGTTGCAACCAAGGCAAGTGCCTTAACTCCTACATTATTTATCTGGCCCACAACCATTTCAAATAACAGACTCTTAGAGACCCGAAAAGCAAAATCAAAAGGTTTGTTTCCTTAGAATAATATAATTTGTTTCCTTAGAATAATATAAAAAGAAGAAGAAAAGATTGTGCAGGAAAAGTATTCAAAAATAATATGCAAAACATAACTGACTTGGAAATAAAAATGAAACCAAGTCAGCTATTCCCAAACTTGTATCAAACTGAATGGATTGAAAGAAGAGACCCAAGGAAACAAATAAATAATATCACTTGACATTAAAAACCAATTTTGAAAATCCAAAGAAAAGATAGCACACACTTATATCACTCACAGAGCATAAGACTAACAACAGAAATATAAGGGAAACTAATTAGTTTACATCAGCTGATGTTCAGACAATAACCACAGCTATATCTGTATTCTTATAAAAATTGAAGAAAAGGAACCAGCACATGTCTTGTGCTTCAGAGACCTAGGTTTGATCCCTGGTATCACATGTTCCCTGAGAGCCTCTGAAGGCCTGAATTGAGAGTAAGTAGCCCATGAGTGCCACCATGGGCTTCTGTGTACACCCCTCCCCCAGGAGAAAAAAACAGTAAAAAGGGGAAGAAAATATATTAAAATGTATATAAGGGATCACAAAATAAAGGGGAAAGGTCAAAGTAATTTACCATGCTTCAATGAAAATAAAATAGTAAGATCAACAGATAAATCTGAAGGTATAGAAATCTGAAGAGAAAAAGTTCTCTAGGTATACAGATAAGAAAAGAAATCACCTACAAAGAATAAAAGTCAGAATGACTCAAAATTAACCAGAATAATATTCAATGCCAGGATATAATAAAGAAATTGATAGATTTGAGAACTCTGTCTGCACAGACAGAGGGACAGAGATGAATAAGGTACAGGAAATAGGAGAAGTTGAGAACTACGATGACAATGACCACCCTCAGGTCCTCAGGTGAGGCTGGGGTGTTGTGCCCTGGGAGAGACTAAGGAGGCTTTTAAGTTGTCTTGGAGTGGAGGGGGGGAAGGAAACGAAGACCGGAGGAACTGGTGTGCTTAGTCTGGCTGGTTATCTGTAGGGGATGGATGTGAGGGAGCATGGAATGTAGCTGGGTGGCTTCCTGCACAGGAAGGTCATGAGTCCTGTGTTCTGTTCTAGGGGCAGGGTGGTCTTTGATTCTGGGAATGTCACTACTTCATCCAATGGCCACCATTTGGTCCCAAGCAAACCTCACAACTGTAAAATAATTTTTACAAATAAATGTTTTAAAATCTGTGTAGTGGGCAAGGAGCCTTCCTTGCAAGCAGCTAACATGAGTTTGGTCCCAGACACTGCATGTGGTCCCCTAAGTACCGCCAGGAGTAATTGCTAGGCACCAAGCCAGGAGTAAGTCCTGAGCACCACTGGATGCTTATTACATATAAATGTAATTTTATGTAATATATCTTGTATTACTTGTATCACTTATCATCCCGTTGCTTATCGATTTGTTCAAGCAGGTGCCAGTAATGTCTCCATTCATCCCTGCTGCATGCTAGTGTAGCCCAATGTGTCTGTTCATTCCAGGAGCACAAAGAGCATCAAACCATTCATTCAGGGTCTTGACAAAGAAGTCTGACCATCTCGTAGGTGGGCTGCCAGGCATTCTTTTCACATCCTGTGGAATCCAGTCGGTAACAGCTCTATTCCAGCAGTTGTCTCTATATCACATTATGTGTCTGGCCCATCTGATTTTCGACGTCTTGTCAATGGAGACAGCATCCCTGATCCTTGATCATCGATGGAGGTTGAAACTCCAGATTCCTTCTCTCACTTGAGTGAGACGTGATACTCTCAAAAGGCATAGCTCTTTCAATTCCTCTTTGGAATACCTGAACAGTGTTCTCATCCGGTTTTCGTAGGGTCCAGGTCTCTGTTAGTCCAGGAAGAATGGTGGAGTCAAAAAGATATGCCTGGAACTGGAGATTCTTCGTCCTCTTAACAACTCCTCCAATGCTCTTGAAGGAACACCACTCTCTGCCTCCTGCGTAGCTCTGGTGCCAAATTGTTCATCATGTGAGTTCTCCACTGAGGTACACATAATTGCTGCATTCAAAGATGTTCATTTCTTTGAGAGCAAATGAAACATCAGGAAATGGCCCATTTCTCATAAACATTGTCTTCGTGAGATTCTGCTGCAGTCCGACCTTTCCACACTCATGGTCAAAATTGGTCAGCATTTGCAGCATTTGGCTAATGCGTGGTGTTATTAGAACGATGTCATCTGCGAAGTGGAGGTAGTGTAGTGGCCGACTGTCTATCTTTACTCCCATTTCTTCCCATTCCAGTCATCATAGAACATTCTCGAGGATGGCACTGAAGAGTTTTGGTGAAATGTTATCACTCTGCTGAACCCCTCTCTTTTATGTCGAAGATTACTTGTAGAATGGTGAGATCCTGGTGGTGAATTCATACTACAGCTCATGGAGGATCTTGATGTACTGAATTTGAACACCCTTTTTGGCTAGGGCTTTGATGACCGCTTCAGTCTCAACAGAATCAAAGGCCTTCTTTAAATCAATGAACATTAGACAGTGCAGCATCTTGAACTCTCGCAAAACCTCAATGAGCTTGGTCACCGTGTGGATATGGTTAATCATGCTGAATCTTTTATGAAACCTGATTTGCTCACATGGTTGTCCTTCATCTAGTGTTCTGCCAATCCTATTCAGGATGACTGGAGTGAACAATGTGTAGACAAGAAACAAAAGGCAGATCGGCAATAGTTGCCAATGTCTTGGATGTCTCTGTTCTTGTACAACAGAACGGTCCTGCTGGTTTTCCATTGAGACAGAACCTTGCATTCAGACAGGTAGCATGTGAAGAGCCAAGCCAGTGTATTGACGAGTACTGGTGGCAGATTCTTCAGGTGTTTGGGTCTGACCTTGTCGGGACCGGGTGCTGTACGCTTCTTTACCAATGAAATGGTGTGTCAGATTTCAGAAGGGAGAATGCTGGGAACAACATATCCATCCTGCGGAATTTGGTATGTGGGCAGGTGGATGTGGCTATAGAAGAGACCCAACTAGAAGTCGTGGATAACCTTTTCCATTGCCCTTCTGGAAGATGTGATAGATCCATTGGGATGTTGAGGGCAGTCATCTGGTCTTATAGTTGGCGAAGAACAGGCGGGTATTGTGAATACTTTTCTGGCTTCTGCCGCATTGGCCAACACTGCTGCTCCTCTCTTTGAGGTCTTCCTTATATATATCTTAACATCTTAACATCTGTATATTACCTATTCCTAAAATTTATTATAGTCCTATAGACATGGTCAATATTGAATATCACAATTGATTTTCAAGTGAATATACAAAGATTATGCTTCAGGCCTGTATGGCACAAAGATCTAATTTAATTGTAAAAATGTGACTGTTTTCAATCTATTTATTTAATTCTTCCCATATATGTATAATAAATTTAAGTAAAACTAAAGAGATATAACATGTACAAATATATTTCATGCCCTAGTATTTTTAATTTTAATTTTCATAAATTATTCAGTGACATTCTAACTCTAAAATTTATATAAAAACTGTTTATGACATACTCAGAAGGATTCAGATACCATTAAGATGGTAAAGTTGGGATATCGAACAGTGATGAATGTCTTCAAATGTTCAGGAAATGTGTATCTTGCTTTATCTGAAGAAAAAGGCAGTTTACAAAAATCCATAAAAGAAGATAAAGATATTTTAAGGCAATAAAAATCACAACAACAACAGATGTCTATGTTGGATGATTCCTATATGTCAGGCCCTCTGCTAACACATGAACAAAGACCATTTTATTTCATTCTGAAATGTCTCCATTAGTTAATATCTTTTCATTCATCTGATCTAGGATACAGAATTTGGAAAAACACTGGAAGATATGGGATCTGGCCTTTTCCTTCACTAGAGAGATGTAGTCTACCTTCTGTTTGAGAATGGCAATGGGTAGAATTTAGGCATCATTTAATATCCAAATTTGCATTTACTATCACTAGGCATTACCATATAAATTAAGTGTGTTATAGTGCTATTGTATGAGAATATTACAAAATTTATGCAATGTAATAATGTAATCAACATCATTCTATGTTAAAATATAACAGGCAACATGTAACAATCTGAATAAACTAGTTAGTCTGATAATTATAATTATTCCCTTATGTATAAAAAGTAAAATTAATAACTATAAAATAAGTAAAGAATGTTTCAAAAGTTTAAATCCGATGGATTAAGAAATAGTTTACATACAATTCAACAAAAGAAATTCTAACTATGAAATAAAATATTATATGCTAGCCCAAAAGACTAAATCCTTCCCATCAGGATTGGGATGTTGTAATTTTGAGGTTATATATGTTAAAATATTTAAATCTGCGAGCACAGATCACTTACACATACCAAACCATATAGGCACCATTGTGGAATACCTGACTAAGAAGTTTGTCCTAAAAAAATTTAGGTCATAATTACAAGCCCACAAAAAAATTAAGCAGACATTTAAACCAGCATTTTCCAGCATGTATTTTGGGGAGCAGGTCTTCTCTGATAAGAGTTCCTTTATTATGTTTGAGAAATGCTGAGAAATTACTCTAGAATCTCTAAGACTTGTAAAGACACTCACATGCACTGCGAATGTTCAAGAAGGAAACAGAATTTAAAACATCTACCACGTCTTTTGGTGACAAAATCCTTTCATGCCAACACCCATCTCATATAATCTGGGAAACTATTTCTTCTCAAGGATCATGGTTTCTAGGTTTCATGATCTGGTGACAAAATAGCCTATAGAGAGCAAGTGTAAGAGGGTGTCTCAGGTAAGTTCGACCCTGGCATTAAGAGACTCTTCCTCTACTGAAAGGAATTTAATATTAGTAAACATATTGTTTGTCCTCTTACTGTGGGCAAATCTTTTTAACTAAAAATCCAAGGAAGTGTCTATGATTAGACTCAGGTTTCCTGGCATTTTATCACTAGACAGGTCAGGTGGGAATGACGAAATGCTATAATTAATGGTACTTCTCCATGCCTTCAAGATTTCCTCTTGTGGTAAGATGGGAGAGGGAAAGCGTCTACAAGCATCTTAATTCTCAGGGCTGCCACACAAAAGGTAGGTCCCTTGTTTCTTCCTTATTCAATATTCACTCTTCTATTCTTAAGCCTGTTACTCCTATTTTCGGACAGGTGAAGGCGTGATTCTCCCTTGTCATATATATGTGGAATTAGGCAAAAACTAAAATAGCTCTGGATTCAATGTCGCTTCCAAAATTCTGCTGAATGGATCTTCCTTTAGTTTTCCACTATCTTTTTGACTGTGTGTATAGAGCGTCAGGTTAGCAATAAACTGGCCTATTCTGTATGCATACTCCTGGTGAAGCAAAATCACAGACCTATAGGAAAACAATACAGATCACTTAACCACTTACACTGGGAACATCCTTTGCCACCCTGCAAAGGACTAGAAAGTTGGAAATTTCTTCTTCAACTGGAAAGTATGAAAATGTTCAGAGGATGGAATTCTCCATTGCATGTAGATGTGCCATGAGATGAAGAGGTCTTTCTTAATTTCGTTTGGATAACAAGTGTTGGGCAACTGGGGAAAAGACAAGGGGAAAAGAGAGAGCTATTCTTGCAATGATTTCTACTGCACTTACCCAATCAATAAAAATAATAATTATGGAGAGTGGCCTTACCACTGATTAAGCAGGCCCATGTAATTGCTTCTGTGAAGTCACACAACTATTTAGTGTATATCAGGCGTCAGTGAAAAACATGCAACTGCCTCCAGCTTTGTGGACAGGATGGGCAAAAGCATTGATTTAATTAGAGCTTTTAGTTTGCAAGCTGTGCTCCTTCCTGAGTCATTCTCAGCTGGAGACTTCCTCTGTTGCTTCTTAATGCTGCTCGAGATAGAGCAGAGCAAGGTGCACAGCAAGAGGCATTGGGGTGCATCACTGGGAGAATTAAAATGCCCATTATGAGGTAAGATGCAAGTCACTGCAGAAGGAAAAGAAGACAGGCCATAAAAGAAAATGGGCTGCAGGCAGTAAAACATTGATTGAAATAAACTGAAAACACTATAGCGTCCAAACTCCTTTCGCTACTCTGAATGATCCAGCCTGACTTCACGATCTGTGCTCTCTCCGCAGCTGATAATGCTTGCATCTCAGAGGCTTACTCTGCTTCCAGCACAAGATGCTGGTTCTGGACTGGGGTCTTTGCAACTGCATTTCTGCAAGCAGAGTTCTACTTAAAGCCCAAGGTACCCATCTTTTAAATCTCAGATCAAGTGTCCTACTTCTCAGGGAAACCCATTCTCTCCATCCCAACTCAGTAGACTTCTGTCTCCACCTTGACACTTTCCATCCCATTACTCTAATACATTTTCTTGAGACAGTGCTCACTGGTGAAAGTATATAGTTTTTGTGTGCTTATTGCCGCTTTCTATTAAAATATTAACTATATAAGAGCTGGGACTGCTTTTTTCACTGACATACCCCCTCTCCCCAGGCTCCAAAACAGGGTCTAAGCATAGGAAATACTCTGTAAACAGTGACAGGAGTAAACAGTGACAATAGGGAGAAGAATCAATAAGAAATTAACCTGTTTTCATCTCAAGGTTGCTACTTGTAGCCCAACTTCTGAGAAGATACTGGGAAGTGATCAGAACATGCCTCAGATAAAGTGACATCTGGTCCTAGCCTGTCAGTTACTGACTGTTGTGACCTTGACTAATTACTTAACCTCTCTGGACCTTTGTTTCCACCTTTATAAATGGGGTTATGAATAGAACCTATACCAGGTCAGAGAAACAGTTACAGGGGTTAAGGCACCTGCCATGCATGGGAGACCGGTTAAATCCCAAGACCACATATGAATTCCACCAGGAGTGATCCCTGAGCAAAGAGCCAGGAGTAAGCCTGAGCACTGCCAGGTATGAACCTAAACGGTAAATAAATAAAAAAAATAAAAGGATCAATCACAAAAGACAATTGATAGAATATTTTGAATTGTACTATACACAAAGCGCTTAAAGTAATTAAGCTTACAGTAAATGTTTCAGAAATGTCACTGTCATTGTATTTTGCTGTCCAAGTATTACTGTAGCAGTGTATCACTGTCATCCCATTTATTCATCGATTTGCTTGAGCGGGCACCAGTAATGTCTCCATTGTGAGACTTGTTGTTATTGTTTTTGGCATATCGAATATGCCACGGGTAGCTTGCCAGGCTCTGCTGTGTGTGGGTGGGATACTCTTGGTAGCTTGCCAGTCTCTCCAAGAGGGACAGAGGAATCAGAAGAATTGAACCCAGGTTGGCCAAATGCAAGGCAAATGCCGTACCCGCTGTGCTATTGTTCCAGTCCCCAAGTATTACTATGCACCATAAGAAGTTAATACACCATACAGTATCATGTATTAGTGAATCCTCGAGTACACATCTCATATTTTGAAAAAAATTCCTAAAGACAATAGTTATTCCAGATAAGAGTGTACACCTCTGTAGATGTTTTTATCTATAGAAATATTTAATGCAGTCTACAAGTTCAACAGCTTAGCACCCTGATGTTCTAGAAGGACCAGCAAATTTGCACTTTCGAGATCTATGTAACAATGGCCCTTTCCTGGCTTACTCCTGAGTGGCCTATATGAATAATTTGGTTGGAGAAAATGAAAATACAATTATTGAAAGCTGTGGAAGAGACTTTGAATTCAAAAAGTACTAGGTCAGTGGATAAGGCAAATTTGAGCATGTAAAATTTATTGGACATTATAAATGGGAAGAGGGGAGAGGGCTAAGGAGGTGTGTGTTTTTTTGGGGGCGGGTAACTCGATTACTGCTGAATTGCTAGCACATCACTGTGCACTCCCCAGCTAGGAGACACTTACCCAGATATTTGCTTGATGTCACCACTGATGTCACTGGCCTGTCAACTATGACCCCAGGAGCAACAAACCTCATCATAACAAAGGTAGAAATGTAAATTTCAAAATAGATATGTAAATATTTAGTGGCCCAAAGCTCCATTAATTATTTATTTCCCTGAGTTTGGAATGCAAAAATGTATATCCAGGGTCCTTCTGAAGTCAGAAGTCTTCCAGGGTTCATATAATAATCCCTCTGGCAATAGCTGGGCTGTGATTGGCAATAAAACCTAGAGGTTCAATATGCTCCTCCCTAAACATGCTGGTAGCAAACAAGAAAGAGATACACTCAATCTCCAGTGGGGAGAGAGAAACTGACTGACTTCTCAAGCCCATTCCCCAGTGTCAGAGACTTCCCTAATGCAACAGGCATGGGGGGGGAGGGGGCAGGGGTGTGTGAGCAAGCCCTGAGCTGATTTACTCACTGACAGGCTGATGTCCCCATAAGCAGAACACTCCAAGGCTCATTCTTTGGACTCTAAGGAACATGGCACTTTTTCTGATTTACTGCCTTTTTATTGCTGCTAAAATGGACACAGTGCAGATGCCCACAGTTCTAAACGAAGGTAAGTTATGTCCTTGATGCAGGCTTTCCTAATGTCCAGCTTAAAAATGAAATCATTAAGAGTTACATCAGACTGAGGTGAATCTGACATAACAGGGGTGCAGAAAGCCAAGAGTAGAGAGTGAAGATACTACAAAGCCCAAGAAAAGAAAATCCCTTCAGTATAAGCCTACGAAGCGGAAGAGCAAAAGTCCTATCATTCTTTTTGTTTGCCTTTTTAGCTCACACCCGGCAATGCACAGGGGTTACTCCTGGCTCTGCATTCAGGAATTACTGCTATTGTTGCTCGGGGGACCATATGGGATGCTGGGAATCAAACCCAGGTTGGCCACATGCAAGGCAAATGCCCTACCCACTGTGCTATCACTCCAGTCTCCAAGTCCAATTATTCTTGAAGAGAAAAAAGATAAAGAACAGCAAAATCAAGGGAGCAAAAGAAGAGAAAAACCTATCCCACTCTTTTAAGACAGAAAGGAAACGAAAAGTTTCTGTTTAGATTATGCAGCTGTTTAGAGGCCATTTGGGCCGAAACCCAAACCTACTAATTGACATCTCATCCAACCCCTGGGCCATGACATTGGGTTATATTAATACATTCCACTTCTCTTCATTTGCTGTTCCAGGGGTGGCCCACATATATTCTACTATTTGCATAAAAGCCCACCTTACTGGTTTAGGAGTTAGAAATGTAACATCATATATCATGGCCTAGCTGCAGGAGTTAATTTAGGAGTTTCACAAACAAACTTGTTTGAAATGGTTGCAATAGCAATGTATAGCATTTATGTAAATTGCTTTAATAGAGATTGCCTAGGAAAAGATATAATAGATAGTTAAGTTTAAAGAACTAAGTTAAAGAGAAGCATATTATTAAGAAAACAATAGTTGACTGCAGATTGGTAGATGCCATTCTAGAAATACTCTCACCAAGTTTTCCAAGTTGATTTTGTCAAAATGAATACTTGACACAAAACTTATTATCCACTCGAGATTAACGACCATAGAGAGACCTACCTCTGTCTGTATCTTCACCTAAGAATAACATGTATATGATGGAATATTATTCTGCCATATAAAGGAAAGAAATTTTGATGTATAATACATGAATGAACAACGAAAATACTCTCTTAACTGATATAAAACAGATATAAAAAGATAAATACCATTTGACTTTCATGAGGCATTTATATCAGGCAAATTCACAGCAATGAAAAGCAGAATAGAGGTTAGCAGGTGTTGAGGAAAAGCAGAAATTACTGCTTAATCACAATGGTGTTCTTGTCAGGGTGATAAATTTTTTTTTTGAAAATAAATGATGACAGCTGTACAATGGTGTAAATGTACTTTATGCCCCTAAGTTGTATACAAAAAAGATGGCAAGTTTGAGGTTACACGTATTTTGCAATTTAAAAAATTAATAATGTAATATAACCAAAACATTGACTTAAACACTTTAAGTAGGTGAACTCTATGGTAATTACATTTAAAGAAAGTTAACATGGGGCTTGAGACATAGCATTTCATGCAGCTGACCCAGCACCACATATGGTCCCTGTCTGGAGTGATTGCTGAGTACAAAGACAGCAGTGAGCCCTTTGCACACTGGGAGGAGGGAAGAAGGAAGGGAAGGATGGAGATAGGAAGGTAGAATTGAGGAGGGAGGGAGAAAGTAAGGAAATAAGAGTATTTCTTATTTACTATGGAACTGGAGTGATAGCACAGCAGGTAGGGTGTTTGCCTTGCACGTGGCCGGCCCAGGTTCGATTCCTCCGTCCCTCTCAGAGATCCCGGCCAGCTACCGAGAGAGTATCCCGCCTGCACGGCAGAGCCTGGCAAGCTACTCATGGTATATCTGATATGCCAAAAATGGTAATAACAAATCTCACAATGGAGATGTTACTGGTGCCTGCTCCAGCAAATCAATGAACAACAGGACAACAGTGCTACAATGCAGTGCTATGAGAATGATATTTTACATCTGATCATCTGCTTCATCCCATCCCTGAATAGACCCAAGAGAATGAGCTATGCCTATCTTGGCTCCATCAAAGGGAAGTTAGTTAAAATTTGTTCCTGCATGGATCTGGAGAGCATCATCCTGAGTGAAATGAGTCAGATGGACACACAAAATGTTCTCACTCATATGTGGGAGATAAAGACATGTAGTATGGGAAAAGCTAAAGTCTAAATATAATAGAAAACAAGAGCAGCATAACTGGTCCTTAGTAGGAAGTTTGTCACTGGTGGGGAGGAGGGGGAAATAGGTCAGGGAAGGGATCACTAGGATAATGATTGAAGAAAGTGGTCTGAAAGGAGATAAAGTGAGATGCATGGTGTCATATCAGTTACAGTGTTGTAAACCATAGTTCCTAAAGTAGGACAGGGAGAAGGAAAAAAGGAAAGAAAAGAAGAAAATGTTATAAAGGCAGACTGGGTGAGGGGCAGGAGGAAACTGGGAACATTGGTGGACGGAAGTGGACATGGTGGAGAGATGGGTATTGGAACACTGTATGCCTGAAACTCAATCATGAATAACTTTTTAATTCACAGTGATTTAAAAAAAATTAACTAACAAGACATCTGTTTATCAAACAGCCTCTTGCAGTTGCAAAGCAAGTGCCTTACGTACTGTACTCTCTCTTCTGCCCACCCTATCACAGTTGAACTCACCTTTCTAATTATATCAATGCCCAGGCCCCAAATAAGTCTCCAAGAACTTTGTAATTTAATAAAAAAAAAGCCACATGCTTCAGTTCTCTCAATAATATTTCTTTCATAGCATTCTCATATGAACTGTGGGGAAAGATCCAGACTATATCATTTGCATCATCATCCAGATAATGAACATTCTGTGGAATCGGACAAACACTTCTCCTGTTACAGTTCAGCTTTCCATATTCTAATGTGCAGAATTTGAGAATCAAGTTTCAAATTGTCATCCAGTCAATGTATATAAATATTCATTACCAAAAATCACTTGTACCTAATACAAAGTTTGTAATATACAAACATATAAGTTAGTAATTCAAGTTCTAATATACTAAGTTATAAGTAAAGTTATATGTATAGCAATGTCATCAAAATGGAATTTAATAAATATCCTGAAGATTGATCCCAGATTTACTACCTATTAACTTTTATTATTTCCCTATGCTTTAGTTTCCTGATATGGAAAGCAGAGACAATAAATCTTTCTTCAAACATATGTGTGAGAATCAAATCATGTAACATGACAAAGAGCACAATATTAATGACATATGGCAAATATCCAATAAATTGCAAATACGCACAAACACAACGCAGCATAGAGTGTAAACAGGAAAATATTAGTAAATATTAGTAAATAAATTATTTAGCAAAGATAATTCTGTTCCTATAAAGAAATAGGAAAATAGATGCAGGTAACTCTCTAGGTTTTATAATAATTAGAAGAGATAGCCAGGTGTTATTGGACAAGCTAATAACACCTAACCATAAACATGCAAAACTAAAGATCTAACTCCTCATCCAAAGTAACCGACGTCCAGTTCACCTTGAGACTCTGAGGCTCTGCACCCAACCCTTCTACATGCCCCTTACAGATAAGGAGCCCTTTCTAGAAATAGACCCACAATTAGAAAAGAGCACATGTTGAAGAGTTCTCTCAGGATAAATAAGCATCAGTGGCTGACTATCTTGGGTGGAATGTGATATGGAGAAGTGACCTGACGAAGCCAGAAGTTGGTGTCCTGATAAAATCATGGAACCAGATAATGATTCTAAAGGTCCTTGTTGCTTACATTTGAGATGTACTCAACTATCGGATAAAAAAAAAATTGCCTTCAAAATAAAAGGACTCCAAGGGGCTGGATAGACAGTACAGAGGGTTAAATGCTTGCATGCACAAGCCCAACCCAGGTTCGATTTCCAGCATCCCATATGATCTCCCAAGCATGTAGCACTATAGCACTGTTGTTCCGTTGTTCATTGATTTGCTCAAGTAGGCACCAGTAATGTCTCCATTGTGAGACTTGTTACTGTTTTTGGCATATTGAATAATCCACAGGTAGCTTGCCAGGCTGCCATATGACGAGTTACTCTTGGTAGCTTGCCAGGCTCTCTGAGAGGGACAGAGGAATCAAACCTGGGTCGGCCGTGTGCAAGGTAAATGCACTGTGCTATCGCTCCAGTCCTGCCAAACATGGTCAGGAGTAATTCCTGAGTGCAGATCCAGGTGTAACCCCTGCGCATCACTGGGTGTGACCAAAAAACTAAAAATAAATTAAAATCAAAGAACTCCATCTTGTTCAAAATGCAAAGTTTCTCCAGACAAACACAAAGTATAGGGAACAGCTATACATCTATAGCTAAAGTATAATTAATAAATTTATGTATATAAAATATAGGGAATGACTTTATTCTGGGAGAAAGAATAAATAGGACCCAACAATTTCTCTACAGCAGCCTCTTCCTGTACATCTACCCACAGTTCCTTTATGCAGGACCACGAGGATCAAATATAAATTTCAAAAGTTGAAAAGGGGAATCCATTTCAAGTGAGTTAAAGGATAACTGTCACTGGAATTAATATGGTTGGAATGTTTAAATTGCCACAGGTTCCTTCACATTTGAAAGGTGTCAGGTTCCTGTCCTGGAAGCTGAAGGTGCGTCTATGATACCACAAAGAAACGCTGTGCTATCACAGACAGCTTCCAGTGAAGGGAAGCTTATTTAATTTACTCAACTACACAGAGAAATTGGCAAGGATGAGTCCGAAAGGTTAGGCACGGGACCTGATTCTTATCTCTCTCCATTTCCCATATTACTATAGTGTCCTATTAAATTTCCCTTTCTCAAAGATGTTTCAAATACGTTTAACTTTTTTATTTTTTCTCTGCTCCTTTCTCTGTAGGTCTCAGACACCTCTCCCAAGGAATAATGTAAGGAGCCAGGAACTACACCTCTGTTGATACCAAATTTTCTATAATAAGGGGAGCAAAATTGCAGAGCTGAATTGCAACCTGGCAGGCACCAAAGAATAGCAGACCTAATTCAAATTCTTGTAGCTTCATTTCTGTAACTATAATAAATATCCCACTTGCAAAAGAAAAACACATTTCCACAAGCCTCCTTTAAACATTAAAGGTAAGGGGGCTGGAGAGATAGCACAGCGGGTAGGGCGTTTGCCTTGCATGAGGTCGACCCGAGTTCAAATCCCAGCATCCCATATGGTCCCCTGAGCACGGCCAGGGGTAATTCCTGAGTGCAGAGCCAGGAGTAACCCCTGTGCATCGCCAGGTGTGACCCGAAAAGCAAAAAAAAAAGTAAACATTAAAGGTAAATGTACACATGATTGTTACTAGGGAGGACAAGAAGCTGGATGAAGCCAAATTCCCAGATTTCCTGAACAGTGAACTGGACTCTCCCAAATGGTTGCTTGAACTTCATCTTTTACAAGATTATCTACCTGTAAATCATAATAATGGAAAATTCTTCATCATGTTGAGAATTCTGGAAATGGCTAAGCAGAGCTCTTATTTCTTTTTAAACCTATAGATGGTATCAGAATTGATAAAGGTTTTGCCACCCACAAAGACAAGCTTCTTCCCTATAATATGTCAGGATCACCTGACATAGTGCAAAGAATTTTAAATCACTTTTTAAAAATTCAGTATTTATCTTTTCTCTTCTTCTATTTGAGCAAACTGTAATGATGAGTGTGAACCATGTAGCAGGTGGAACGCAGAGTTGGATATTTAGGAAGGAACAGGCACAGTGTCAGCTGGGCTTACAGTCCACAGAGGAAGGAAACAGGAAACACTGGACATCTGTGGAGCAAAGTATCTGGAAGTTTGAACAAAATGCAGCAAAAGAATGTTTTGCTGATGCATAAAAGGAGAAAGAGAGAAAGAGAGAGAGAGAGAGAGAGAGAGAGAGAGAGAAAGAGAGAGCAAAGTGAGAAGAAAGAGAAGAGAGAGAAAGTGACCATCACACAAACAGGAGGAAACAATGCTATAGCAAAGTCATCACTGAATTAAAATAATAAATGGACCATTTTGTGAACAGAAGTTTTTATTTTGATTTTCCTTTGAATTTTACACTAGTTCTGACTCCTCCTCCTCTCCCACCCTCAATAAAAATGTAGAAATAAGAGAGAAAATGGCATAATGCAATAGTCGTTTTAGAAAACAGGAAACAAAAAAAAAAATCCTGGTTTTGAAGGGCTTGGGGTGCTGTTTTGTAGTCCTGATTATAATAAAGCAAGTGGAAACATTTTACTGGAAACAAATTTGCCTTGGAGTACTCTTCCTAAGAAAAGATGACCTCAGTGGTGTACTGCAATGTAAAGAGATTGTTTGACTTTTGAAAGGTATAATTCAAAAGAATGACATTTGATGTTTTTCTCTTCAATTCTGAAAATGAGTTTAAAAACAATTACAAAGAAGATTTTTACAAACCGCTAATGTTAGCTTCTTTACAAAATTCCACCAAAATGATTCAGTGTGTTTATAAGGGAAATTGTCTTGGAGCCCCTTTTTTGTATTCTCCAAGTGTTTCTCAACCTTTCACAGACTGGTGGCACTTCCTGATCTTATTTTGTTCCTATGACCTACCATTCCTAATTTTTGACCCCAAGTTTTGTGTCTTAGCCCCCTTGAACTCTCCCAGGAGCTGACCGATAGGGGGCCATCTGGTTCCTAGTAGACAAATGTTGCTTTAGAGAAAGGGTATCAAGGAAGGCGCACTGCTGTCACCAAGAGTATACTGCTAAAGGCACAGGCAGTTGTGCTTGTCCAGATCTTGGTGGAAAATAAATTTGTCAAGAGGATTCTCTTAGAGAGAAGCTCTGGAAACCAGCTAAGAACCAAACTGATGGATTTGGAAGCATGAGAGGAAATTCATAGAGAAGCGATCAGTTGAAGGGTAATCCAGGTCACCTCAGGAAAAGAAATGAACTAGTGTGACCTATGTGAGAAGACATAGGTGTCAAAATTCCTGTGAGTCAGAAGAGTTCTTTGAGATGATTTACCCTCATTGCTGTGATTTAAAAAACAAAAGGAAGAGGAAGGGACTTTTCAACTCCACCCAGTGGTAGGAGCAGAGTGTAAACATGATCCCAGTGTGCTTCTTTTCAGTCTATTCTGGAATTTCATTGAGGATCAACAAAAAAAACTATAAAGCACATTAATAACAAGCTGATAGCAGGAATGAAGAGGCTTGAAGAATTCTGGTAGAAGAGAATACTGTTGGTGGGGAGTCACAGAAAATTCAAGTGATTCTTGATTTGAATTGTGAGATATTTGCTGTTATTTTTTTAAATTCTACCACCAAATTTATGCTCTACCTTAACATTTTTCCTTCGCCAACAACATTCTGTTCAAATAATACTCTGAATTTATTTTATTTTGTTGATGTTTGTTTTGATTTGGTGTATAAAACTATCCGGCAGGGGTGTGACTGGGGAGAGGCATGGTGGCTCTCTCCATCCGCCGCCCCGGGTGTTCAGCCGGAGGAAGAAACGAGGGCCAAGCCAGGGCCAAGCTGGTTGCTCGATCAGTTGCTGTTTATTCCATTCTTTCCTGACTCTCGATCTCTCCCCCCAACCCACTCTTTCAGCCTAGTTAAATCCCCCCAGCATGAGGGGGTTGGGGCTTACACATAGGTGTGGTCACCATCAATAGGGTTAAAGTTCTTTCCCTCAGGGGATGCTACTTCTAGGACAGATTCTCTTTCACCAGGATGACCCACCCAATGAGTGTGTTTCTCCTCTCCTCATCCAGCAAACATATAAGCATTCATAATATTAATCATTTTGTATGGACACAGTAAGAAATGCATTAAGCTCATAGAATTGCTCTCCTGGGGCCATCTCTATCTCAGACTACAGTGCTCAGGCCAGATTAGTCTTCCCTATCCCTAGCAGGGTCCTAGTCTCGTCGTTACTTTTGGATCATGACAGCATTTGTCCATGATCAAGCTCTTAACTCATAGTTAAGAATTAGGCACTTTGACCAGGCCCATCTCGATGCCAGGGTTGCACATAACTCACCGCTTGTTCTGGGTCCGTCCCGTCCCTCGTCAGGATCCTGCTTTTGGGGTGCTAGGAACTGAGGGCAACTGAGGCTTAAGTCAAGAGAACAGATGCCCGGGAATGAATAATATTTGAAGCCAATTAAATCCCAAGTTCACTGCCACTGTCGATTTGTTGCTCATTGATTTGCTCGAGCGGGCACCAGTAACGTCTCTCATTGTGAGACTTATTGTTACTGTTTTTGGCATATCGAATACACCACGGGTAGCTTGCCAGGCTCTGCCATGTGAGCTCGATACTCTTGGTAGCTTGCCGGGCTCTCTGAGAGGGGCGGGAGGAATTGAACACGGGTCCGCCGTGTGAAAGGCGAATGCCCTACAGCTGTGCTATCACTCCAGCCCAAATTACAAAAGCATAATATTGTCTTCTTGTGTCTATACAAAAAGGACATTGCTTTAAAGTAAACTATTCAAAAGACATAAAGAGAGGAGAAAGGCAATATTAACTTACAATATAAGTTCAGTGCCCTAGGAAAATCTGACCTTACAAATTAACAGAGTCTGATTGGGGGAAAAGCTGATTAACTGTATGGGGAAGAGAGCATAGAGAAGTGCGTATAGCTAAACAAAGGAATGGGAGTGACTCGGGAGCACCTTGATGGGTGTGACCAGGATAAACATAAGCTCCTTGTGGCAAGGGGGAAAGGACACAGCAATGTCATCCAACAGTTTGGGTGCTCAGGGTTTACTCCTGGCTCTGTGCTCAGGGATGACTACTGGCAGATCTCTGGGGACAATATGTGGTGCTGGAGGATTGAATCTGGGTTGGCTGATAGTACAGGGGATAGTACAGGGGGTCAAGGCAAATATTGACCCCCTGTACTATCTCTCTGGCCCCTAAATTTCTGTCTTTTTTATCTTTTGTTTTTTTCATCCTACTGTGTTCAGAGGTGGCATAGTCTTTTAAGTTTACATGACGGGTTTGTTCTTAAAGATCCTGCTGCTTACCATTGTAAATTGTGACAAACATATTTAATACCTATGACTGAAAAAATATGCAAAACAAAGAATTAAAGTCTGTCTTGCATTACTAAAGATGTCTGTGTTGGTTTTCAAGGTTTATGAAATGAGAAATGAGTTTAAATAACAACAATAAACCTAAGTATACATTCCCAAATCTAATTTTCTCCTTGATACTGCTGGAGTGATAGCACAACAGGTAGGGTGTTTTCTTTGCACAAGGCCAACCTGGGTTTGATTCCTCCGCCCCTCTCGGAGAGTCCGGCAAGCTACAAAGAGTATCCAGCCCGCACGGCAGAGCCTGGCAAGCTACCCGTGGTGTATTTGATATGCCAAAAACAGTAACAACAAGTCTTACAATGGAGACATTACTGGTGCCCGCTCAAGCAAATCGATGAACAACAGGATGACGGTGCTACAGTGCTACTGTGATTTAAGCACAACAGACTAGCAAAGGTCCTTTTTAAAATTATTATTATTACCCAGTATTAATTCATCCTTCTTCTGCTAACAACTAACGAAGCCATTTTCTTTGGAAAACCAGTGCTTCCCATCATTATTTTATATGGTTTGGATGGGACTGATTCCATTCCCTGGTATGAGCTGTGTGCCTGTACCCAGTAACTGGCTCATGGATTGGAATACAACCTCATTCCATCCAATTAAATCCAGTTTTGCAATTTGAGACATACCATCAAAAAATAGATTTCCTTCCAGTAGGGTTGCTTAACAGGCAAGGAGTAATCTTTTTGTTAATGTTACTATCTCAATGAAACTTGTTTTGTAGAAAATCTACCTGAAAAAATCAAAAAGCAGAACTGAACACGAGGGGAAATTACTAGCATGTTACTGGCACACCAGAAGCTAACACAACATTAAGGCTCTGTGGGAGATAATTCACAAAAATGACTGCAGCAATTCCTCTACCCATATATACAATTCCTCTACCCTTATATATACTTTACTACACAATGTGATCTTGCTGTTTTATCCATCTAGAGGTAAATTCTGTTCTCCAACCCTGGAATACAGATCTGGCCATACCACTTGTATTGCTCTGTAATTTTTAGCAAATGCTTGAAAAATTCCTGGACATTGCAGTTTGCTTTTTTTCTTTTTTTTTAGTATTTTGGGTCACACCCAGCAATGCTCTGGGATTACTCCTACCTGTTCACTCAAGAATTACTCCTGGCAGTGCTGGGGGTGGGGTGGGGAAGGACCATACTGGATCAAACCCAGGTCAAGGGTGTGTGAGGCAAATGCCCTTACCCCTGCTTTTTCCTTTTAAGAAAACTTTCTACCACAAGTGAACAAATCTGGGATAATTTTCCAAATCCAGAAAAAGGAAACCCATGAAGAGCTCTATGACTACTTCAAATACACTGTTTAAATGCCAGAATATGTAGTATTTGGACTTCAGTGTTGTCAAACCATGATAAATTACTCTGAGATATGCATGGCTAACTCTAAGTATACTGAAATCACCTAGGAGTTCTCCAAAAACAATGTAGATTGTTTTTAAAAACATAATTTAAAAAGTATATTAATTGAAAGTACATTGACCTTTAATTGAAAGTATACTGACCTATTATCAAAATGTAATACAATGGAGAGCAATAATTTAGAAATTAGGCTGAAAAATCTAGTATTACTTTTTTTTTCAGAAAGAATTACTTTATCACTTTTGTTGCTTAAATTGCCAGTATGTGGTAATAATAAAACGCAGACTGACTTTTAGTTAGTTTTACTATTGCTTTAAAACCTCCTTCAAACAATACACCCTCTTATTGTCTGTCCCTGGAGCAGACCATTCTTGCTATCCTGCAAACAACTGTATAAATATACTTTACTAATGCTGAGAAGTACATTTAAAATAAAAATTCTCCAAAGAACACTAGATGAAATATATTGGAAGTGTCTGTGAGCCAAGTCTGTGAGCAACAGAGTTCCTAGGATTTTACAATGATTTCAATATTGACTTAAAAGTTTCAAATTTTCTAGAAAAAGAAACATTCAGTGGCTTTGAGTATTTCATCATAGTGGTGAGGCAGAACTAAGTTTTCACTGGAGGAAATGGTAATTAACCTGTACCTTGATTCAAAATTTCAGCTTCGAGTAAAATCACCTTTTAAAATATTTTATAATTTTTTTAATTAAAGCACCCTGATTCACACAGTTATCCATATTTGACTTTTAGACATACTACGTTCCAGCACTGGACTGGAGTAATAGCACAGCAGGTAGGGCATTTGCCTTGCATGCAGCCAACCGCGTTTGGTTCCTCCGTCCCTCTCGGAGAGCCCAGCAAGCTACCGAGAGTATACCACCTGCACAGTAGAGCCTGGCAAGCTACCTGTGGTGTATTCGATATGCCAAAAACAGTAACAACAAGTCTCACAATGGAGACGTTACTGGTGCCCGCTCGAGCAAATCGAACAATGGGATGACAGTGTTAGACAGTCCACATTCTGACATTCCAGCACCAGTCTACCCCCAGTGTCTTCTTTCCTCCTTTAGATTTTCTGGGTAGTACTCCCTCATTTCAAAGCCCACCCACACCCTCCAACTCCCAGCCTGTAGCTTTGATAAGCACACTTTTATTTTGATTGTTGGAGTTTGGATCTCTTGTTTTCAGTGTTGTTGACTCTGTGATTTGGGTATTTAGCTCTACCATTCCTTTACACAATCAATGTACTTATATCCTTGATCCCTGCTCCCCATTACTTCCCATCATCTCTTCTTCGCCCCTCAATTTCTTTCCTTCTATACCCTTCCCTCCCTATACTCTGGACTCAAGGGTAATCTAGGCAGCCCCACTTTCAAACAGTGCAGTCTCTCATACAGTACATTTATTTATTTATTTATTTATTTATTTATTTATTTATTTATTTTTGCTTTTTGGGTCACACCTGGTGATGCACAGGGGTTACTCCTGGCTCTGCACTCAGGAATCACCCCTGACCGTGCTCAGGGGACCATATGGGATGCTGGGATTCGAACCCGGGTCGGCCGCGTGCAAGGCAAACGCCCTACCCGCTGTGCTATCGCTCCAGCCCCTCATACAGTACATTTATATACTACATATAAGCAAGATCATCCTGTTTTTGTGCTTATTCTGGCTTGTTTCATTTAACATGATATCTTCCAGTTCCTTCCATGTTGCAGCAAATTGTATGCTTTAATCTTTCCTTACAGCTATGCAGTATTTCAGTGTGTATAAATGTCATATCTTTATGATCCACTTATTTATCATTGAACATCTTGGTTGAATCCATATCTTAACTATTGTACTAATTATTACAAAATATAATGTCATGCATATGACTTTTTTTTTTTTTTTTTTTTTGCTTTTTGGGTCATACCTGGCGACGTACAGGGATTACTTCTGCACTCAGGAATTACTCCTGGTGGTGGTCAGGGGACCATATGGGATGCTGGGAACTGAACCAGGGTTGACCCAGCAGTTCATGCAAAGCAAACACCCTACCTGCTGTGCCCCCGCATATGAGTTTTTGAATGAAAAAAATATTTTTTTGTCCTGAACGTAGATACCCAGTTGGGGAATTGTTGGGTCATCTGGAAGCTCAATTCTTAGTTTACTGAGACATCTCCAGACTGTTTTCTGTAAAGAATGAACCAGGCAACATTTTCACCAGCCAGAGATGAGAGTTTCTCTTTCACTAAACCCCTGCCAACAGATTGTTTGGTATTTTTGATTTGTGCCATTCTAAATGGTCTGAGAGGGTATCTTACTGTTGTTTTGATTTGGATTTCCCTAGTAATAAGTGATGATGAGCATTTTTTCATGTTCCTATTGGTCAATCATTGGTCTTACTCAGAGAAGTTCCTGTTCATTTCCTCTCCCCAGTTTTAATGCGGCTTTTGGATATTTTGTTGTTGATTTTTGTGAGTACTTTATAATCTTGGATATCAACCCTTTATCTTATGTGTTCAATGAAAATATTTTCTCCCATTAAATTAGCTGTCTTTTATTTTTAACTTATATGTCTTTTGCCATGCAGAAGCTCATTAATTTGATGTTCTATTTTTGGTTTACATCTGTTGACTTTGACAGTGGCATTGTATCATTGAAAATACCTCTGAGGTCAAGAATTATGCCTATGTTTTCCTCAATATATTTTATAGATTCTGGTCTGGTATCAGAATCTTTCACCTACTTTGCATTGACTTTTGTGCAAGGTGTGAGATAATGTTCTAGCCTTAATTTCTTACATGTGGTTATCCAGTTTTGCCAGCATCATTTGTTGAAGAGGCTATTTTTACTCCATTTTATGTTCTCAGATGCTTTGTTAAAAATTATTTTACGATATTTGTGTGGGTTTGTCCTTGGGTATTCTATCCTCATCCATTGGCCAGAGAGTCTATTCTTACTCCAATACCATGCTGTTTTGATCATTACAGCTTTGCAGTATAGTTTAAATTAGGTAATGAGATGTCCCCAGTTTCTTATTTTTGGTATGTTTTTGGCTATTTTGGGTCTTTATTATTCCATAGAAACTGAATTGTTGGCTATTCTAAGCCTTGAAAAATTTTATCTGAATGTAGATGTGAATTGCATTAAATCTATATACTTTTTAAAAAAAAATCTATATACTTTTGAAACTATCTAATTTAGGTAGGCTTTTTGATTCTCCCAATCCAAGATCATGGAATATTTTCCCATTTTTATAAAATTCTCTCTTAATTCCAGAAAAGCATTAAAGTCCGTTGGACCAATATAAATCAGTAAACAATATTCCATTTCCAATTAATCATATGCCCACTTAAGGTAAGTTCCCTCTGTGAGAAATCAAATAAAAAGCCCAGATTTCCTTGGAAGATTAAAGAAACCACTCCAGGATTCATACAACTAAAATGCTGTAACTAATCACATGATAACATTGATCTGTAGTTACCTATTCTCATTAACTGTAAATCTGACGTGCCATGCATTATTCATTTGCTTTTTGTAATCCTTGTATCCTTGCCAATTCAGTACCCTTTAAACTGAATCATATTTTATTCTCTCTGATATGTGCCTTTCTGCTACTTTCAATTCCATTCCATATACATCCTAATCAATTCTTTTGTGAGCTTCATTTCTTTCAGCACAATGTATCCATTCTTAGGATTTACTTCCTTCAGAATGATTTAAATCTATTTTTCTCAAAGCTGCCTTAAAGCTACTTTATGCCATATTCATTTCCTTGCGAGTTCCAACATAAGAACTGGTTCATACTCCATCTTCTTGGTTGAGAGAAGATGTGCTTTCCTAGCCTGGTGTCATGTGAAATAATCTTTGCTTTTTATCTATCCTGGCAGTAGATGAGGTGTGGAATGATTAATAAGAGTGATCGGCAGCAATGTATAGGATTTTCAGTGTTTTTGAGGGACTCAATGCAGAGGTGGCCAAATGTAGGCTTCCTTACTATTAGGTTATCTTCCTGAATCAATGACTTTGAACTTCACCATACTGTTGCCAGCAGATGTACAACAGCAGACAATAGTCAAGTGTGTTTTTGTCTCTGTCTCTGACTCTCTGTCTCTTTCTCTGTCTCTTTATGTCTCTTTCTTTGTCTCTGTATCTGTCTCTCTATTTCTCTCTCTCGTAAATTTTTGTTGATTGAAAGAAAGGTCAAGGATTGCCCTCTGATAGTATTAATCATGAGACTCCTTTCATTGGGCTGACTCTAGAATTTATGTTATAAGATATCGAAAGTTCATTCTGTACAGCACAATTATTTTATTATTCACAGGGAAAAAATAAAAGACTGTGAAATACAGGGCATGTTCATGATCCTTTTGGAGACTGGCCTTGTAACAAAGATGACTAGGAAAGGTGTGGGAAAGAAGGGAAAAGTTATAAAATGGAAAATTCAAGAAGGCAAAGTTAAAAAAGTACATTATGAATAAAGGTGAACAGAATCATAGAAGTCTTGCTAAGTGTTTGTGACCATATCCAATGCAAGGAATAGCCCTGGAGCATTTTTGTAGAGAAGACTCGGCATGATAAAATCACATTATTCCTATAAAACAGGTCATAATTTCCCAAAATAAAATGAACTTTAAATAAACTCCTGAAGGTGGGTGATGATGCCCAGAATGTGACAATGGTAGAGTACACCTTGTTCAAAAGAAAGGCACTTTCAATAGGAAGGAAGAGAATAGCACGTGTGGGAGTGGGAGAGACGAAGGCTCTTTGAAAACCTGGAAAATTAAATAGGATGTATTAAGCAAAATGTTAAAAAGTAATAAAATTGCAGAATGCAGATTGTAGACTATAAAAAAGCAAACATGACCACAAATACAAAATAAATGGTGGCATGGATGATACGAGATCCCATAGCTGGGTGGAGATAATTACAGGCAATTTGGGGGCAAAAAAGCACAAATAACTTGGGCCAGTATATGATAGAAAGGGTGCTGGTCTTACTTACAACTGACCTAGATTCAATCCCCAGCACTGCATATGGTCCCTCAAACCCACCAGGTGTGATCTCTGAGCCAAAGTCAGGAGAAAGCCCTGATCATTGCTGGCTGTGGCCCCCAAATCAAAAATAAATAGAATGCAAATACCCATGAATTAATTAATGGTTAATAGAGTAGTATCTCTGTAATGTGCAAATAGATCATGAAACACAAGAAGGCAGAATATCACTAGACATGAAATTCTGGGAATAGAAAATTAATGTAAATTGAAAACAAAGAAGGTTGCAGAAGCAAGAAGTATAAGGAAATAGCTGAAGACCTTGAGAAATAAAATGTATAAGACTGTATTAGAGACATGCTGATGATATCAGATTTTTAAAAATTTTTTAATTAGTGAATCCACGTGAGGGTACAGTAACAGATTTGCACATTTTCATACTTGTGTCTCCCTCATACAATGTTCGAGTACCCATCCCTCCACCAGTATCCATTCTCCACCACCAGTGAACCCAGTATCCCTCCCACTCCCCAATTCTATCTCCCCGCCCCCCTCCCCCCCACACTTCTGTGGCAGGGCAATGCCATTTGTTCTCTCCAATTGGGTGTTGTGGTCTGTAATAGGGGTATTGAGTGGCCATCGTGTTCAATCTATGGTGTACTTTCAGCACACATCTCCCCTCCTGAGCGGGTCCTCCAACCACAGTTTACTTGATGTTCCCTTCTCTATCTGAACTGCCTTTTACCCCTGCATGTGAGACCAGCTTCCAAGCCATGGAGCCAACCTCCTGGTACTTATTTCTACTATTCTTGGGTGTTAGTCTCCTACTCTGTTATTTTATATTCCACAGATGAGCACAATCTTTCTATGTCTGTCTCTCTCTTTCTGATTCATTTCACTTAGCATGATACTTTCCATGTTGATCCACTTATATGCAAAATTCATGACTTCCTGATGATATCAGATTTTTAAGAAGTCACTTTTTTAAAAAAAATCAACATGTACTACTAGGGAATGCTCAAAAGACTTTTTCATGTGCGAAATTTGGATTCCCTGAGCACTGAGAATGACCGCCAAGCAACTTGCCTAGAGTAGGTCCTGAGTAATTCTGGCAGTGGCCCCAAACTAGGGGGTGGGGGAGCAGTGGTGGGAAAGAGTAAATCCAGGGGCTGGGATGAAAAGTCAAAGGGCTAGAAGCACAAGCCTGAATTGCAGAGGCCCAAGATTTGATTCCTGATGCTACTGAGAAAGCTTTGGTAATTCCCAGCACTGTCAGGCCCAAGCAGCGCAATGGCAAGTATCAGCAGGCATGCGCCTGGGGCCTCTTGACACTATGTGGAAGGCCCTCCCACCCCTAAAAACACAATTTTCAAAGGAAGTAAATGAGTCTACTATTAGAAGGAAGGTATGAAAATATTCAAATTACAGAGAAGACAGAAGTATTAAACTTCAGTTTGGTTATTTCTTCATTGTGAAATGGTGTCTTCATATTGGAAAATAAATAAAAAATAAATGACAAAATTAATTTTCACACAGAAATTCTGCACAGAAATTCTTAACTTATTTGTTCCACCATTTCCTTTCCAGATAAAACACAAAAAGCATATAACATCCCTCAGAAATTTACTCTCTTGTTGGTTTTGTTTTTCCTCGGGAGTAGTCATATCCAGCAGTACTTGGGGACTTAGGAGCTAATCTTGGCTCAAATTTTCGGGATTTGCTCCTGGTGGTGTTGGGGACCACGCCTGGAGTTCCTGCATGCAAAGGGCCAGAGAGATAGTACAGCAGGAACTAGCATTGCCTGTGGCCAGCCTGGGTTCCATCCCCAGCACCTGATATGATCCCCAACACTGTTAGGAATTAGCACAGAACCAAGAGTGAGTCCTGAGCAGAAAACCCCGAGCACAGAGCCAAGAGTGTGTACAGAGCACTGCTGTGTGTGCTCCCAAAAGCAGAGGGCTAGCATAGCATGCCCTTCAGCTCTCTGAGCTATATTCCCATCCCTTGAAATCCTAGCTACTTTTGAAAGGACCAAGGGAAAGCACCAGCAACCATACAGCAATTGTACAGCTCCATCGGATTACTCTATTATGCTGTGGCAAAGCAGTATCGCCCCCTTTAGTAAACATTGCTTTGGAGCAGGGCTCCTCAAGAAATTTTATGAGTTGGATATATAAAATAGGTATATAAGTCAAACACTTGCTGATAATAAATCACAAACTTATTTTAAAACGGATTTTTCTCAACGCTTACATTCCATTATGTGACTCCATATGGGGTTGTGGCCCAGTTAAAGATGGTAGGCTCTAGGGGACTTGTGAGGCTAATGAGAAACTAGGTTTCTAGATCCACAGAAAAATAGGATTTTTTTACACCCGTAACAACAGCAACAAAAACATGTAAATGTGACCATGGAAGTAATAGTACTAGTATTTTTAAATGTAGGAGAAAAAGCAGGTTAAGCCAATTTTTTTAAGACAAGTGTAATATTCTAAAAACAACCAGGCATAATCCCCACCATAAATATAAAGCACTATATTGGGGCTGGAGCAATAGCACAGTGGGTAGGGTGTTTGCCTTGCACGCGGCCGACCCGGGTTCAAATCCCAGCATCCCATATGGTCCCCCGAGCACCGCCAGGAGTAATTCCTGAGTGCATGAGCCAGGAGTAACCCCTGTGCATTGCTTGGTGTGACCCAAAATTAAAAAAATATATGTATATATATATATATAAAGCACTATAGTGAATATATGACACATGACCACTTTGAAAAGATAGTGACTATCCCTAAAAGTACTACCTTTTCTCTTAGGATAGACAAATCAACTTTCTTCTCTATCTCTCCTCTCTCCCTGTTCTTCTCCCTCTCTTTCCCATACTTTCCCTTTTTCCCTCATCTTCTCTCTCTCTCCCTGATTCCCCCACATATCAATTACTAAACAGGTAGATTGGTGAGACCATAGTCATAACATCTGTTTCAGAAAAATATCAGAAATAATTCTAATAAAGAAAACAAAAAACAAACCAACAACCCAGAGTTTCAAGTTAATTCAGTCAACTCATAGATCAAATAAATACCTATGTCAAAAATCAAATGTTGATCCATGAGTCAGTGCCAGTAAGAATGGTGGCACTTCCTTGAATCTCTCTAGTATACTCTTTCTTCCAAACTCAAAAAAGAAAGAAGAGGAAAGAAAGAAATAAAGAAAGAAAAGGAAAGAAGGAAGAAGGGATGATGGAAGGGAGGAAGGAAGGAAGGAAGGAAGGAAGGAAGGAAGGAAGGAAGGAAGGAAGGAAGGAAGGAAGGAAGGAAGGAAGGAAGGAAGGAAGGAAGGAAGGAAGGAAGGAAGGAAGGAAGGAAGGAAGGAAGGAAGGAAGGAAGGAAGGATAAGTCTATGTTCCAAAAATAGGTTAGAACCAAGGCCAAGTAAAAGAAAACTATACTTTTTGGTCTTAAAAGCTCAGTTTCCCAGTTAGAGACGGGAGAAATTTTCTGGGTGGTAGTTTGTGTGAGAATAGAAGCCTCACATGCACCGGTGGACTCTGAGTTCCATTAGAATAACTGTGCAGCAGATGCTCTGGGTCTCTGGAATTCCTCCAGCAGAGACTGTATAACTCTGTGTATCCTGGGTGGGATGTGGGGGGAAACGTTTCTTGCAAACCTAAGATCCCATGGCTCTATGAGGAATATGAATCCTCACCTGGTGCCCTGTATAGTTTACTGAATAATGCTGAGGAGATCACAGAGAGAAGGTGATTAAAGCATTTCTGTAGCCACAGCGTTTTAAAATGGGCCACATTTAAAACCTTCCTGAAATTTGCTCTGATGATCAGAATGCACTTGTCCTCCAGTCACTAGCTGCAAAGACACACATCCCAGCTGACCAAACCATGAGCATAGAGAAGCCGAAAAACCTAACCTCTCTCTAGCATGACAAAAGCAACTAGAATTGCCAAATCCCATACACAAAACATTTAATTTATAACAGTTAAAACCTGGCCTCTGACCAAGTCCAAAAGAACTATGTCTTATTTCACTTGCTCTTGAATATGTCTCTTCCTGAGATAAATGACCATACTCTTTGCCAGTTCTCTCTTCTGTTTGGTGTTTTGTTTAGCTGGGCTTGTGACAAGCCAAGAGTTGATGCATCTGCTTGAATGTGTAATTTACCTCTCTGGTCAACTTAGCTTTTTTTTCCTTGACAATATTATGTCAAACAATCACATCACAACTGGCTCTGATCTCTTTGTTGTTAGCTAATAAATTAGAGAGTATTTATTATCTGCAATCCTTTTTTCCTCTTTTAATGGTGACACATTTGTGGTGAATTACAGGGCAGCTTTATAAACTCGGCTCCAGGCCAGTCTCAGGCCCTGCATCCCTGTGAACATTCCCTCTCCCGGTTGGCCTCCTGGACTGGTGGTAAATCAAGGCAGCTGTCACAGCACACTAAGTTAGTGTGCGTCATTGGGGAGAGCAGGAAGCGTTGGGGGTATAATTCTGTCCATCAAACTAATATGTTATATCAGTAGCTTTGTAATCTTCTGCCATAACTTATGGGAAGTGACACCTAAGAATTTGCTTTGAAGGCAATGTGTTCCTCAGACTTTAAGCCAAAACAGACCCGATTCGCAGGGAGAGTTCCTCTGTTTACATGAGTGGATTTCTAGGACTGGGGAATCGGGTGCCTATCGATGCAGCCGTATTTTACACATTCCACCACCACGAACACTGTTTACAGCCCTTACGGCAGGATTTGTAAACTTTTCAAACAAGATTTCTCCTCTTCTTTTTGTTACCCTTGCCTTAACCTCCAGTAGCCGGACAGATAAATATGCTCCATGAATGTTATCATGACAAAGCGAACCTCAGACAGACCGGAATGAATGGGCGACCCATTTCCTCTGTCCATTCCCCTTCAACCTTTGCCTTGACAAATGTGGGAAATGGCTGGGTAAGAAAAGAAGAATCCTCACAATGATGATGGCGACAGCTTTGTTTTGTTGTGGCTAAATGTCCTCGTCCTACTGACATTTAAATAAGGGCTGATAACCTTAAAGGCACAGTTGCTCAGAAGACAGACATGGGGGCAACCAGATTCACTTTGTGTGTCCTCTAAAAACGATGCTGTATTTTCTGGGATTTGCTCTTAGATTGTCCTGTCTTATCCAGCCCCCACACCCCCCTGTCTTCTTTTTCTCCTGGCTGTTTTCTCAGCAGGCCAATGAGAGAAGCCCTTTGGGGAAGATTAAGTAGTTCTGTGAGCTGCCATCTGATGGAAAAGAAATCTACTAGAACTGTTCAAAGGAGCTCTTCCTCCCCCAGGCACAAAACTAAATATGCACAGTAAAGAAATTTGAAAAATGCCTGCCCTTGCCATCCCCAATACCCCTTTGATTGATAGTAGAGAGGGTTTGCTATGATAATTTTCCTTTGACAGGTCCCAGGCATAAATCCCACAGAGTTGTTGCTCTGGTTTGACAACCTTCAGGGCTCCAGTTAGGAACAGGAAACAGGCCTCTATTTTTCACCCTCAATGCTCCTTCAGGTGCAAAGAAAAGACCGTGTGGAAAAAATAAATCCTTATCTGAGGAGGAAACCAAATTCAAAGCAGTTTTAATACTTATTCATCAGAAAGAATGTCCGACAGGGGAAGATGTGACCTCGGTCCTACTTCTTCAAACTTCCATTTAAATCTTCCAAATAAGATATTTGAAGCCTACGCACGCATGACAAGAAATGGATACTCCTTTTCCATTCATATTTTGGCATTACAAAGTTGCACTGTGCTTTTCATTTCAAGGTCAGCCTAGAAATGCATCACGCTATTTTATTTAAACGCATTGCTTAAAACTACAAATACACACATGACAATATTCATAATTTATTCCCTTTGGCTGAATGCTTCCCCTGCGCCATGCTCTAACTCATTATGGCCTCTTAATCTTCACAACCACCTCAAATGAGTAAAGCCTCAATTGATAGGAATGTAATTTTAGATTAAAAAGTCAAAGTAATGGATTTCTTTTAGGCATTCATCTTTTAGGCATGCTTCCTGAAATGTCAGGGAGTATTTGGGGATCAGTGCATCTTCACCCCGTCATCTCTCCCACTTATCTGAGAAGGATGATTTGGCAGTAAGAACCCTAATCACAGAACTCCTATTTAACTCGGTTAAAGAAAGAAGAATTTATAGTTTCCTCTAAGTTCACTAGCAAAATAAATTAATCACAACCCATTGTCCAAATTTTTTACTGTATTTTACCTGGAAACATAATATTGTAACCCATTAAAAATTATTAAATGCTCAAACCCAGGAAACTATCTAAAAAGAAAGAATATTTTCATCTCTATAAAACTTTCAGAAATTGAAGATTTACCTTCTAGTTTTCAACTCTTATGAATGTAAGAAAGCTTTCTCTTAGATGAAGACTCAAGTTTAGCATTCAGATAGAGTCCATATAACTTGAAGACCATAAAAGCAGATATTCAAGCCCTGGCTGCTGCCAGGATTTTGCTCTGTAGGTGCCATCAGGGCTTACAGAAAGTTTGAACTAGGAAGGGAAGGTGCCAACAGCAAGGCAGTAAGAACTCAGTTTTTACATTTCCGTGAAAACTAGATCTTCAGTTTAGTAACACAAGGATTCACCCTGGACCACAAAATTCAGCACTTATTTTCTGAGGTCAATATTTTATTATTAGCTCCAATTAATGGAGCATCTGACCACTGCCATTTCTAACAATAGTTCTACCTCCACGGGTCAGCCAGAAACAAAAAAAAAAATCAGTGAGGACTATCAGAACAGAAAAGAACAAGCTGCTCATAAAGATGGGGAGTTATAGATGAGTTTTTTTTAAGTCATAAAATAGCTTGACAAAAATTCAAGTAAAAGAAATTTAATAATTCTCTCACTCCATTACCCCTCTCAATACTAAACAGATTATGAGTTCTTGTAAATGGCTATAAATTTCAGGGGAGGAAAACAAATCTGGTCTTGTGTACAGAGTTCTAGGCTGCAAGAAACATGGTTGGGTTTCTGCTTTCTTTGGAGGAAGATTCCAGAACAGCATTCTCTCATCAAGTTGATAAGAAAGGCATTTAGCATTTCTTTTGATGGGCCTGTTGTGAGTGGGTGGTATGACGTGATAAATTACAGCCAATGTCATATTAAAAATTATAGACCCATCCCCACATGTTCATTCTGTTCTCAAGCTAATGACACACAGCCCAGTGCAAAACCTTCAGCTGAGGCAGATGTGGTGGAGATATTCCTCTCCCAGAAGAGAATTCCTAAAGACTTAAAGAAGTGAAGAGGTTGTCTTTATAATTCATAAGCAAAAGTTAAGGGAACCCTTATATTCTGTAAACAGTGCAGTTGAGACATGACTTCCCATCTCATTTCCTGGCCTTTTTACAGTGATTCAATTAACTATAAAGTATAAGCACAATCTTAGACTTGCATCAAGAGAGCATTAAAATCTTAGAAAGAAGTTTCCTCTGTCCTAACCCAAGACAGCATCTCTGAGTGCAGAGATAGGAATTTTATGTGCTTTAAATAGGGTACCTATCGGGGGCTGGAGTGATAGCACAGCGGGTAGGGTGTTTGCCTTGCACTCGGCCAACCCGGGTTCGATTCCCAGCATCCCATATGGTCCCCTGAGCACCGCCAGGAGTAATTCCTGAGTGCAGAGCCAGGAATGACCCCAGTGCATCGCCAGGTGTGACCCAAAAAGAAAATAAAATAGGGTACCTATCTTGGAGAGAATGGGGTGGGATAAAGTATCACTTAGCTATATCAACAAATATACACTCTTTCAAATAATATATATATATTATTGAATATATAGCACTGTAGCACTGTCATCCGTTGTTCATCAACTTGCTTGAGCGGGCACCAATAACATCTCCATTGTGAAACTTGTTGTTCCTGCTTTTTGGCATATCAAATATGCCTTTGGTAGCTTGCCAGGCTCTGCCTTTCGAGATTCTGCATCACTCACTTCTGGGAGCTTTGTTTTATAGTCTCTGGATCTTGGCCATTGATGAGATTACATGCCGCTGGGAGGCAGTTTTTGGGTGTGACTGCCAAGCTACTGGAAAACTGGGGATCTGGGTGCAGGAGGCTCAGTCCCAACCTGAGAAGGCTTGGAGTTCTCAGTAAAAGGTCCCACATACCTGGGTTCCTCTGCCAGTTTTTTCATGGGTGAGGCTCATCAGAACTTGTGAAGAGTGGCCTTGAGCATGGCTGCCCCTGTGTTCTGAAGGTTTTTGGCTGCCGGGGCTCTGCTTGGTGCAGGGAGGGAGACTCAACCTGCCTCTCCCACTCCAAGGGTGCCCTGGTACAGACAGTCTGGTGTGGGGGGCAGGAGATTCTTCCCCACCGGGGCAGGAGACTCCTTCATATCAAAGATGATTTTCCAGAAGTTAAAATGAAAAAGAAAACAGTTGGTTTTTATTTTGTTTGTTTTTTTTTCTTGCTATTAAATATGAGCTTGAAGGAGCTGCAGGGTTCTTTTAACTCTTCAGTCCTACTCTAAGCTGATAGATATGTCATTAAAATTGTGTTCTTTGTAACAGCATGAGAGACTAACACCCAAGAATAGTAGAGATGAGTGACAGCAGGATTGCTCCAGGGCTTGGAAGCCAGCCTCACATGCTAGGGAAAAAGGCAGCTCATATAGAGAAGGGACCGCCAAGTAAAGGGTGCTTGGATGGTCCGCTCGGGATGGGAGATGCAGGCTGAAAGTAGACTATAGACCGAACATGATGGCCACTCAATACCTATATTGCAAACCACAACACCCAAAAGGAGAGAGAGAGCAAAAGGGAATGTCTGCCACAGAGGTTGGGTGGGGTCGGGGGGATGGAAGTGGTGGGAAGTATCCTGGGATCATTGGTGATAGAGAATGGGCACTGGTGGAGGGATGGATACTGGATTGTTGTATGACTGAAACAAAAGCATGGAAGTTTGTGAGTCTATAACTGTACCTCATGGTGATTCATTTAAAAATAAAAAATAAAAATAAAAAACAAATAGAATTTCAAAGAATAAAACTATAAAATGGAAAAAATGTTTTCTTTGATAGCATGGCTATGATATAAGGCTCTTTTCATCTGGTCTTTTGTGGTTCATGTGCTCCAAGCAGTTCACAAAATCACTTTCCTACCAGTAAACCTTAAATGGGCCTTAAATCCCCTGAACAGTGAATAAAAATGCATGAGAAATCAAAGGTCTCAATTTAAATCCTGACCCTATAATCAGACACCCAAACACTGGACTTCAATAAAGTTTCCGAATGTCTGTCCATCTAAGTTTCCTTTTATACAAGACATTAAGACAAGGTAGCAATGAACTAAGAACATATTCAGAGTTTTTAGTAATTGATATATAGCACCCATGCTATATGTGTTAGCCACATCAGCAACATTACAGCAATAAGAATTACCCCTGCAATAAACATTAGCAATATTAGAACCCTGTCTCTAACATTATAATATCGGTAAAATAAAATCATTAATTGTATATTGAACCCCCTTCATAATAGTTGTTTTGTTTGTTTTGGTTTGGGGCCATACCTGACAATGCTCAGGGGTTACTCTTGGTTCTGAACTCAGGAATTACTCCTGGCGGTGCTCGGGGGACCATATGGGATGCCAGGGATTGAACTCAGGTCTGACGCATGCAAGGCAGACTCCCTACCTGTTTTATTATTGTCTCTGGCCCTGTCTCTCTATAATAGTTTTATTTTTCAAAATAAGTACATTCAAAAGCAAGGAAGATGCATAAATTTCTTCATCCTCATTCTTCCCATCTTCTTCTGCCTCTTCATTATCTCAGTATCACTGAATCACTGTCACTGTCATCCCGTTGTTCGTCAATTTACTCGAGCGGGCACTGGTACCATCTCTATTACACTCATCTCTGAGATTTTAGCAGCCTCTCCTTACTCGTCTTTCCCAACGATTGGAGGTTCTTACAGGATCAGGGGAATGAGACCTATCGTTACTGTTTTTAGCATATCGAATATGCCACGGGTAGCTGGCCAGGCTCTGCAGTGCGGGTGGGATACTCTCAGTAGCTTGCTGAGCTCTTCAAGACGCATGTATATATCTTTTACTGTATTAGGGATATGAATAAGCCATGGGGAGCTTGCGAGGCTCTCCCATGCAGGCAACAGACTCTTGGTAGCTTGTCAGGTTCCCCAAGAGGGAGAACAAGGCTATTACATGTCTATAAGACCAAGCACCACAAAGTGGCCCCACGTTTTCGGGAGCTTGGTCTTATAGTCTCTGGATCTTGGCCATTGATGAGATTACATGGCGCCAGGGATAGTTTGTGGGTATGACTGCCAAGCTACTGGAAAATGGGGTTCTGGGTGGAGAAGGCTCAGTCTCAATCTGAGAAGGCTTGGAGATCTCAGCTCCAGGTCCCACACACCTGGGTTCCTCTGCCAGTCCCCTCATGTGTGAGGCTCGTCCGAGTGTGGAGAGTGGCCTTGAGCATGGCTGTGGCTGGGATCCGGAGGTCTTCAACTGTCAAGACTCTGCTTGGAAAAGTGAAAACAGCCAGGCGTGGGGGGTAAGTGACTCTGCATTGCTCTCTTCTGGGAGCTTGGTCTTATAGTCTCTGGATGTTGGCCGTTGGTGGGATTACATTATCTCAGTATAAACAGTATAAAATGTAAACTGGATTCAATACAAACCTGAAGGTAGGGACTAGTTGGGGGTGCCTATCATTGTCATGTAGGGGAAAAGATTCTAGGGTAAAGAAAGCAAAATTCTGTAAGAAAGAATATGTTAAATTCCTGACACTTGATTAGTAATTTTCCAATTTGTCAAACATCTCTCTGCTTTAGATTTATCAAGTGGAAAATGGAGGTAAAGCAATGCTTCCTAAACAGGATATGCAGATAGATCCTTTATGGTATGAGGCTCATCCTGGGACCTCTGCAAAATTTTTCATTCCTTCCCACTCACCAGTAATGATGGGATCAGATTAGAGATCCAATGTGATCATGGAAAAGCACAGGGAAACTTGGTTGCAGCAGAAAAGGCAAAGGAGGGTTATCTAATATTCTAAAGATAAATGTCACTGACCCACCAACTTCATAATGGGATCACATCCCTAGGAACTTTTCTGCCTGGTTAGCACCCAAACACTAGATTATTAATGTCATTCAGAGGCAGTACAGGCTGCTCCAAAAAACTAGGAGTTAAAGCCTCAGAGTTTTTCCCTTCTAAGTCTTGATGTCTTCTGCGGTTCTAGGTGTATAAGAGCGCATATATATTATTCAAACATTTTTTTGTTTTCTTCTTGAAATTATTCTATCATTGAAAAAACATGACAAACAAAAGATGGGGTGCTTGCCATGAAGCCAGGACTATCCTACAAGATGTTCATGAAACCATAAAATATAAGTTGCTGAGATGAGTTTCTCCCATGACCTCACCTTAAAGATGAAGTCAAAGAGATATTGAATGGCTGATGCAAGGCCATGCAGTTAATTAAGGATAGAAATTAGATCAGGACCTGTGCTCTTTATTATTTTTCTATTTTCTAATGCCTCAAAACATCATTCTGCAAACTGGAGAATACCACCTGGGTGGGTTGCGCAGGCATTGGAACCCACTGGGGGGCAGCGGTAGCCTTGGGTACAATTGGGATTTTGTGTTTCTATTTGCTTCAAGAAGGTTGATTACGAGGAAGTTCTGAGAGATTTTGTTTCTGAAAATTGGCCAAGAAAGTTTGGAAATCTCTGTCTTAGAAGAACATGGGCCTCAAAACATTTATTCAGTAAGTTGTATTGTAAACCAAAATACTAACATCTCTAGTTGGTTTTGGGTAGGATGTGATCAGTCAGGATCTTCCAGACTAAAAATCAGTGAATTCATACTGGGGGAAAAAGCAGCTCAGATATAGAAGGGACCACCAAGCAAAGGGTGCTAGGTGGACCCACTAGGAATGGGAAATACAGGCTGAAAATAGACTATAGACTGAACATAATGCCTACTTAATACCTCTATAGAAAACCACAACACCCAAAAGGAGAGAGAGAGCAAAAGGGAATGCCCTGCCAAGAGGTGGGGTGGGGTGGAGGGGGCAGGGCAGGGGTGGTGGGAAAGATGCTGGGACCATTGGTGGTGGGAAATGGGCACTGGTGGAGGGATGGGTACTCAATCATTGACTGAAACGCAAGCATGAAAGTTTGTAAGTCTGTAACTTTATCTCATGGTGATTCACTAATAATTTTTTTTAAAAAATCAGTGAATTGAAGATGTTCGACAAAAAATAATATCCTCTGAATCTCTGCCTCACAGAGTTTTATACACACTCCTCTTCTATGTGCTGACTACTCTCCAAGGTTGAGAATGTACCCAGAGACCTCCTGGTGTGAAGGAAACAGACCCCAGCTGGCCAGTTACATACACTGTGACTCCAGCACAGACTTCAGCTGCTTCATTATTGGGTTATGCTCAGCAAATTGGATTAAAAACATTTAATATCTACATGGCTCTTACCCAACTGCTTTAAGAGTACCAGCTGTAGCGTGCCTTCTCTTCTAGCTGACACTCACAACGACAGCTCCTAAAGAATAGCACATTCCTCAGGGGAGGGCCATTGGGTTCGCCGACACTTTAGGAGGAGCAGAAGATGAAAGGGATTTCAAGTTAAAACATCATGTACTGAAAGGGGTGGGACGTGACAGAAGAAGGAATTCCATGTGTATTGAATGACTATCATGTACCAGGCACTGGTTTGGCAAGTTCTCATGGTTGACTGCATTTGGTTCTCACAATGCTAAGAGATGAGCATAATAACAAATTTTGGATGCAAAAAGTGAGGCTATGAATGACAAAGAGACTTATTCAAAATTATGCATAGAATTTGTTGCATAGCAGGCACAATTCATTTCTGAGGGCTGATGTACCAAATGACCATAAACTTGGTGGCTTACAACCCCAGAAATGTGGAGGTCAGGGATACAGCTCAGTAGTAGAGTACACACCCCCCCCCCCACAAGAGAGGGCCTCACTTGGTCCTTGGCATTATTAAAATAGAAAACAAAAACCAAAAATGTGTTTTGAGGGCTCAAGTTTGAAACTGATGTTGGCAGGGTCAAACTCTCTCCAGAGACTCTATAGCATAGACCTTCCCTGCGTTCTTCAGTTTCTGAAGGCTCCAGAAATCCCTTGGCATGTAACTTTCTAACTCCAGTTTTTGTTTTTGTTTCTGTCTTCTTGTGGCCTTCTAGTCTACAACTGTTTCTTATCTGAGTATCATCTATAAGGACATTGTCATTGGATTTAGGATAATTCCGATAATTATCCATCTAGATAATTCAGGATTCTCTCATTTCAAGTTATTTAATTCTATTCAGAGACCCCTTTTCCAAACAAGGTCACATTCATATGTTTGGCCTTTGGAAGCAGCACTAGAGATGAGTTTTAAATGGAAGTCAGTCTTAGTTATATCCCATTTTCTCACCAAGGAGTCATGTTAATTCCTGTCCTTTTTTATCCATATTCTCTGAAAGTTTTGATAGAGAGCCTAAGGAAGACACATTATAGAGGGAACACAGACCTTCAATTGCCCAGAGTTATCCGGAAAATTAGTGACAGTGTTGAAATGAAAACTCTCCTCAACCCTTTTGTGGTTAAAAGAATCAGATACTAGCCCAGTTCCAAGAACTGTATGCTCAAAAGCTTTTTTTGCGGTGGCCTCTATGTAACAAAACAGTGCCTCCCTTGTAAAGTTCAGCCTCTCTTCTGCAGGAGTAAAAGAGCTCTCAGGTGTCAACTTAACCTATAGCCACCCCCTAATAAGTTTAAGATAAAAGGCCAATACATTCAAATAAGATTCAAGACATAATGTAATAGTATTTGTTACCAAGCCCCGTCTAATTATATCAGTCAATCTTTTATTACCAGACCCACAAGTGCAGAGAACTCTATTATAATCTCTCTTCTATAATGATCTCCTCACTCTCTGACTCCTCGAACTCTGCGACAAATTAATCATCTGCTTGTAATCATGAGTAAACATCAACTCAATTAAGAATTGATAAATGCACAGTTTGCTCCAAGGCTCATCCTGAAAGGGAAGCAAGTACCACTGGGTGCTTGCCAGGACACAGCTCGGCTGGGAGGGCTGGGACACAGAGCTCTGGAAGCTGCGTTTCTTCGGATACTGTTTCTAGGAGAGTTTCTGACTGTTGATTCTGTTTCCTCCTCCGGTAAAGAGGCAGAAAAGGAGTTACTTGTTTTCTCAGGGTCAAAGTGTGGGGGGGAAGTTTCTTTTATCCTCACTTTTTTTCTTTATAGCCTCATTTATCTAAAAGAAAATCAGTAGGAAAAGAATTACAATGCCCCAATATGTGGGCATATCGGTATGCCATCACAGTAAAATAGAAGAAACCATCACTGTGTGCACTAAAATGCAGAAGTTGGATTTGCACTGTTACATAATTGTCAGAGATTGAATTGTGTTCTCCAGTGAGACTGGCTGAAGTACTACACAGAAACTCAGGGTGTGAGGCTATTCAGAAACAGGGCAATCACAGATACAACTAGCTAAGATACGGGTTACACTGAAGTAGGGTAGAGCTATCAACCCAGTACGATTTGTGTCTGTAAGACATAGAGAAGGTGGCATGTTGAAAAACAGAGGGAGCAAAAGTCTGTGTGATAAGAGAAGCCAAATTTCAGGGCACATATACAGGGAATGTAACAAGGATTCAAGAGGCATAGGAGGATTCGACCCAGCGTCTTAGAGGAAGCATAGCACTGTGGCTATCTTGAGTTTGAACTTCAGGGACCTGTATCTAAAACTTTATCCAGTACACAACTCTACCAAGGATCAGAATCTCTGATGTTTCAAGCCATTCACACTGTATGGTAGTCTTAGGAAAGCAATATAATGATTGGCTACAAGAGGAATAATAGAGCCAACAATTTTGAACATTGTTATACAGCTCACACTGTACTAAACACTATGTAGGCATAATCTTGTCATATTTTCACCACTATCTTCTGCAGTGAAGTACTCATATTCCCAAGTTTAGGAGGAGGTGAAGATTGGCAGAGGCTCACAATCCCAAAGCCACAGAGCTATGAGTGACAAGTCTCTCTAGTTCTGGAGACACTCTCTTCCTTCATCAGATACTTCCTTTGGGGTCAGAGACATGGAGAGGGGATAAGGTGCTTGCCTTGCCTGAAGCTGACTGGGTTCAATCCTTGGCACCACATATGTTTCCCAAGCCCCATAAGGAGTTATCGCTGAGCATAGAGCCAGGAATAAGCTCTGAACACTGCAAGGCCTACCCTCTCTGGCCACCCTACCAAATTCACAAAAGAAAGCTAAAGAGACACTGTCCTATAAGCTGAAGACAGGGTCATGGCAATGGTATTCATCTGGATAGCTTCTGATTGTGTTGCCAAAATCAAGGGCTCACTCACTGCCCCCATAAAAGAGAAGCTTATCACGGTCATGCCCTGGAGTCACTACCACTTTTTGTGCTTGTTTCAGTTCTCCATTGAGCTATGTAATTAGATTTGGGGCTGATAGGGGGAAAATGTTTTAGAACCATCACCACAGACATAAGAATTTCCACTGAAGAATTTTAGGTAATATATATATTGAAGGAGTGATGCAATTAGCAAATCGCCATTCTGTAATCTGTAACAAAATCTGGTCTCCATCACTGAAAGATGCTCCAACATGAAGCAAAGGATGAATGGAAGAATCAAGCTGAAACTCCTGCTAAGATATTGACCATATGTCTCATGTGATACAATAGGAAGTAAACAGTAGAATGGATGGGGAAAATAAGAACTTTGATGTAAGCAAGGTCTTTGCAATACACTAGCTTGAAGCAAGTACACAGGGTAGTACAATAGGTTAAAAGCCACAGATGGAAAGCAAGAATCCAGATCAGAAAATGACTATTCTCAAAACTTAATGAGTTCAAACCTAAAATGAAGCAAACAAACAAACAAAAAACAAGCAAAGGCATAATGTATAAAAACAGAGATAGGTAAGATACAGAAATATAGAATTGGGATTATTAGAATTATTAGAGAACAAAATATGTGCCAGTCAGATAAAACTATTTAAATAAAATAATCTTATTATTTTATCACAATACAAGGAGATTTTTTTGAGATAAGCGAGACCATTAGAATAGGGACTGGATATTAAAAAATGTAAAAAAATTAATTATTTCTTAGTTTTTAGATTGTGATAGTGGCATGATGTTTTCATTTAAGGGAGAAAGGCCATCACTAGCTGGAGAAGCACACTGAGGAACATTGACACAATGGCATAATGTCTGGGCTGGTACAAGGTAAAAGAAAAAAAAATCACAGACTCTCCCAATACCTAGCTTATTGTGAGTTTCCAAAGAAAAAGCACAGTGGTGCACATGGGACTGAGCGATTGGTGACCGAGAACCATTCCCCTGGCCAACCCACAATGACAGACGGACAAAGGATGAAGGGAACGGAGAAACTGGGCCCAGGCCCCAGGCTGGTCGGTAGTCAGTTTATTTCTCTCTCCTCCCTGGCATAGTCCCATCTCTCCCCTTACAGTGCAATTGTACTCATAGTTTTGGTCATAGTCCCAGTCATCATGATTTCATCATCCTAGTCTTGTTGTAGACCTCAAAGTCTCTCCCTGGTTATCTCCTTCCTAGTCTCTTCGTAGTCTCATAGTCTTCTACTTCCAGTCATCATCATCGTTTAGTCCTCCTTCTAGTTCCGAAAGTCCCAAAGTCTCCAAAGTCTCAGTTCTCATCTTCTTTCTAATTGTCAACTTTCTAGTTCCCTCTCATCCCTTACAGCATAGTTATATAGAAATCATGAAGGGTGGAGATATACAAAGGTGGGGTTGAACATTATCATAACGACAAACCTATGAAAAGTCACTCCTGCAGGAGATTAACTCAAGGGCAAGATCTCATCTGAGGGTTTAGCACTCCAGATTACTAAGAGATCCACTCATGGGCAAGATTGCATCTAGGGTATATTGCTTTCTTCTTTCCTCAGCTAGTAATCCACTTAAAAAAGAATCAGCGAATTTACTTCTTGTAATATTTCTAGTCATTTTGTATGAACACAGTAAAAGATATATTAAGCTTAAAGGTTGGCTCTTCCTGGGGACATCTCAGACTTCAGTCCTCAGGCCAAGTTAGTCTTTCTTAACCCCAGCAGGGTCCTTATTCAGTTACTTCTTTTTTGGGTCATGACAGAGTTTGTTCCACAACCATGCTCTTAACTTATTATACTTATGGTTCTTAGCTTGTCCCCTTTCAGTGCCAGGGTAGCTTACAGCTTGGGTCCATCCAGTCCCTTGGCTAGGACTCTGCTTTGGAGTGCTCTTAGGAACAAAGGACAACTAAGACTTAAGTCAATTAAATACAGATGTCCAGGAGTAAATATTATTTTGGAATCAATTAACCCCCATGGTACAAAGCCAAGCATGAACTGTCTTCCTGTGTCTATAGAAAAAGGTTATTGCTAAATAAACCATGCAAATAACGTAAAGGAAAGAGAAAAGTTATATAGGATTATTAGTGCTTGATGAAATTGGGTGTGTCTCAGGGGCACTGTTGTGGGAGTGACTCAATAAACCTAAGCTCCTTGTGGAGGAGCAAGGACAGCCCTATATTATCCAATACTTAATGCTGTATTTTTGTTAAATGCTAGCTATGCTATCCCAAATCACTAATCACTTAGTAAAAGTGACTAAGTGGATCACATTTTCTCTGTTCAAAAATGCTTACAATTTCCTAAAATTTCAGTGTCAGCAAAGTGAGATGGGAGAGAAGAAAACAAACCTTTTGCCTACTTAGACTCTTGCTGAGTGATCCGATGGGTTTAGCTCACCCTTCTCTTCACATACTTATCTAATTCATGAGCAAGACGATTTCAAATGTCATTACAAAGTCAGTAGGGAAACATGACTCTTCTCTGTGTGTGTGGTATGTGGTATGTCATTTAAGTCACAGGTTTCTTGTTAGAATAATCTTTCAGCAAGGTCCTTCCTGTTGAGTATAAGGGTGACACTTCTGGACAGGATGTGTGATCAGATCAAGTAATTTATGGAAAAATGCTTAAAATGGTATACCTCTAATAAATGTTAGCAACTATGACCACCATCGTGACTGCTATTATATTTTGCTGGTATTCCATATGTTGGTCATGAAACATTTTCTATAAGTTCCTTTTGTGCTAGCTTTGTTTGCCCAGTTAGGAGTTGGGAAAGCAAATTTAAGAATAGGGATATCCTTATTTCTTTCTTTCCACCTCTCTCCTCCACCATGTACATAAAAGGTGTACAAAAAAACACTCCTATTGCACATAGGCTAGCAAAATTAGTGGTTATTAATGTTTTAACATAAGGGCCACAGGAACTAGAGATTTCAATCAATCATCACAAATTGACTTTTATTGAGTTATTTTCTAATAATTACATTTGCCATCCCTTTAGGCTTTGTTGGAAAAAGCAATACATTTGTTATATGCCTGCCAAGGGGGCAGACTGGAGGTGGCAGAGAACCTGGGGCCATTGGGAAGAGGATACTGGCAGTGGGATTGGTACTGGAACACTGTATGCCTGAAACAACTCTACTTTGAGCAACCTTGTAAATCATGGTGTCTTAATAATAAAAGCAAAAGCAAAAGAAAGGGCACTAAGAATAACAGACATGAGATAAAATTCTGGCTTCATGACTTAATAATGGTAAGGCTTGCTTGCCCTTTGACTGAATGTCTTTGAGTCTCAATTTCGTAATAAAACACATGGGGAACAACATGCCTGCCTGCCCCATAAGACTGTGATACCCAGATGTGTTCTAACTTTTCTGCTAGCTTATAAGAGCCCCTCTCTATTCCTCATTCCTCTCTGGAATAGGAAGGAAGACTAGACATTACCTGCAAGAGTCATGCATAGAGAAGATATAGCTATGAACCTCTCCCATGCCCAGATTGTAATGTGGAAGCCTAATCTCTAGTGTGATGGTATTCAGAGATGGAGTCTTTATGAGGTAAATAGGTCCAGAGGGGAAAGCTTTTAGCAGTGGGATTATTGTCCTTCTGTGAAGAGATCAGAAAGTGCTCTTTCCTCTCTCCACTATGTCAGGAAACCAGGGACAAGTATCTCACCAGAGCCCAGCCATACATGCTGGCAACCTGCTCTCAGGCCTGTAGCCTCCAGCTCGCTGAGAAATAAATTTCTGTCATCTAAGTCAAAAGTATCTCATTAGAACAGCCCAAGTTGTCAAGACAGATGTAAAACAAATATGCAAACTCATTCCCTTAAGGAGAATGTTTTCCAATAGAGATTGGCATCACAGCCCGCTCTTCTGGTGTCCTCAAGGCTGTGCTCTCTTGCTCGACCCAGCCCTGTCCATAGCAGCAGCACCACGTGCATGTTAAGAGCCCAAACATGGCAGGAATTGCCAGCAGATTACTGAAAGGCTAAACCCTGGATTTCCACTCTGAAAAGGACAATGCTACACAGATAATAAAACAAGTTGAACATTCTAAGGGAATATAAGCAAAAGTCATAAGAGAAAGGAGGGGGGACATCAACATTCACCATTTTAGTTTCCATCAGTTCTAATGAACATCTTATCACTATTGACAACCTTGGCCCTTGGGTCCCAACCCTGGGCCTCAGTTCCCCCATGTATAAAACGAAGTGTTCTTCACCTTAGCCTTACATATATGTATAGTTCAAAGATCTTTAAACTTTCACCGGAAAAGTTATTTTTGTATGTAAAATTATATATTTATATGTTAATATGTCATACATAATTTACATTATGTAATATATATTATATCTAATTTTTCAGGAAAATTTAACATTTGCCTGGATTACAAATGTAGGTAACAGTATCATGAAGAAATATTTTCAAGTCACATGATTGAAAACTTTCTACACTTAATACTTTGAAACTGCAGTAGTCATTAGATCTGTGTTTCAGATATTATTTTTGTGTTAAGAAATGGATTAGTATTATCAATGTACATTTTAACTATTTTATCATAGTATTGTTTTGCAATCCATATACTTGATTGTCTGCATTTAAAAGCATTGATTGGTCTGATAAGGGTTATAGGAGATTTATCAGACTGTAAAGGCACTCAAAGGTTAAGAAAGTTGTTAAGGTCTCTGAGACTCCGATAAGTTTGGACTCTATAAGTGGCTATTTGTTACCCAGTCTCATGTTATGTGTCTTCAGTGTTTCTCTGTTCATGCAGTGGCTAACCTATTAGCTTGGAGTCAGGCCTTTTGGATCCTTTTTGTTTCATATTTGGGCCACACCCAGAGGCGTTCAGGGCTTATTCCTAGCTCTGCTCTTAGGGATCGCTCCTAGCAAGCTCAGAGGATCATCTGGGGTTCCAGGGATTGAATCCGATTGACCACATTCAAGGCAAAGCCTTTAACTGCTGTACTATGCTATAGCCCCATAAAATTTGGGTTTTGGGCCACAATGCGTGTTGTTCAGGGGTTTCTTCTGGCTCTGCACTCAGACATCATCATTCCTGGCAGTGCTCAGGGAGCATATCAGATGCTGGGGGTTGAATTTGGGCTGCCAGCCACATTTAAAGCAAAAGCTTCTCCCCCTGTATTGTCTCTCCACAGGCTTCTGGGTCTAACCTGTCTCTGCTCCTAACTGACAGTGTGACCTGGAAGCATTTACCTAACTCCTCTGAGTTATTTTTTTCTCTTTTAAAGAAGAAATCACTCCACAATTTCCATTGGGATTGCTATAAGAAGTTAGTAATAGGTCTTAAAAATTATTAGAGTAGCACTCTATAAATGATTATTGATATTATCATTAAGTTTGTACCATTTTGGTGTCCAGCTATTTTAAGTCCCAGCCCCAACACTTAAAAGAACAAATTGCCCCCAAAGCAAATTTACTTGAGATGTATACTTTTCAACTAGAATAGTTTTTAAATATGCCACTCACTATTTCAAAGAACAAGAGAGATACATCAATAGAACAATTGGAATGAATTAGAAATCATTCAGGTTCACCTCTGTTCACTTTTCAGATGTTACAGAAGAAGTACCAGAGAATGTGAAACCTTGATAAAAAAAAAAAAAAAAAAAAAAACTACACTGCTTTCATTTTACTAGAGTTCCCTTTAGAAATCTCTTTGCTCTGGGACTGTACATGTTTTCCCCTCACTTAATTTCCCACCTAGAGTTTGTATATAGGAACTGATAAGAAAGCCTTAATCTTGAACTAACTATGTGTGAGATTTTATGGATATGCCTCTAATATAAATAATCTAATCTCTCACCAGCAAAATGTTTCTGTCATAAGACTATTTGTGATAGTAACATAGCAGTAACTTAGAGACTTTTGTTGTCCATTAGAGAGGTGATATCTGGACTAGCAAGGATGCTTGTATTACTTTGCCTAAACTTCTGTAGCTTAAAAGGAGCAGTAGCAGCATTAGCTCAAGGCTCTTTATGACTTACTTCTTTTGTTCTACAAAGTTGGGAGGAAAAACATCAGTGAGGTATGAAAAGGCTGTTTGTTTACAATCAGGACCCAGATCCTTGCCTTTTTCATAAAAGGAAAGGAAACCAGCAGGAGAATTCCAAAACCCAGCACCTCCCTGGGTCTCTCTGCATTCTCCACACTTGTGTATTAAGCAGCCAGGCAGCTGTTGAACAAGTACTATCAACAAAGCAATCTTCTAGCCCTTTGATTCAGGCTATTCATATCTTCTGCCCTGAAATAAAATGACTTTCACAATTAAAACACCGAAATCAATGCAGTATCTATTGTCATGTCTGCAGGAGAAAAGCTTTAATTACAGCCATAGTTAGATAACATAATCATTACACCTCCTTAATCTCAAATATAAAACCAGCACCCTCTGAGTACTTTGCCACCCTTTCTTTGATTTTTTTCTTTTTCTTCTTTTTTTTCCTCCTTTTTTCCCCCCCAATGTGAATGGCTTTTTATCTAAGCACTTCAATTTGCATGCCTTTGCTCGGAGGCAGCTCCCCGTGATATGTTAATTGCAGATTGCTTTAAGTACTAAAAGATTAACATAAAACCCTTTGCAAACAAGCTAATAGTTTATGATAATTTTTGCATGGCCTTTGTCTGTCTATCACTGGATTGCCTCTAGCTGTAATTTTATAAAGAAGCTGTAAAATATCATTTAAACAAGTTCATTTACACATAATTATTACCAGAATCACATTATTCAATTTAGATACTCCAGCCTATTAACAATCCATGAACTAAAATGTAATTAAACTATTTTCCTTTTATGAACCTATTCATTACAATGTGTGGGAGATGGATCTCTCAGTTTCACTGCAAATTTCAGCACTTTGTTGTTGAAATTGACAAGTCTGGCACTCATTATGTGCTTTTAATTATATTAAAAGTATTGCAAGACAGCTTAGATAAAGAATATATTTAGAAAAGAATGCCTGGAAATGCCAAGATGGTGTCATTCCCAAATATATATTTATTTTACACAGGCAAATTTTTTTGCTCTCTTAACAGTGAAAAAACCAGGCTGGTTGTTTTAATTGAGATTTTTCATAGCTTCTCTTCATAGTTTTTCTAATTTAATCCAAGGATAAACATCTCATTGAATAAATTGCATTTACTTGTTTTCCCAGATTTCTATCTACGAAAAAAACAAAATAACAACTTAGAGTTGAAATCATACCCCCAAGTGTATATTCTCTCAGAATTTGCATACAGATACATAATTGCCTGACATCTGAAGGGTGTCATCTTGAGGATTTGATTCAAAAATTACTGAATGGCTTAATTTCTGATAGAAACATTCATGAGGGAACTAGGGCATTAACAGGAAAAGCTTCATACGTTAAGAGGGCAGGTCTCCTTGTCTGCTTCGGCTTCGTGCTTTTTCATTTCCCAGGAAACTCTGGTCCAGCAGATCCAGATCGAGTCCTAATGCTGGCACTTGTAAGGCTGTTTATTCTTGGCCATTTATACAGGGCATCCCTGTATGGAAACCTCTAGAGCATGATAGGAAATCCACAAAACTCTAAACCTAGGCTGGATGCCCACCCTGATGTGACATACTCCTTACATTAGTAAGGGGTGTTGTTTCCTGTTGTAGTAAAGAGTGTTGTTTCCTGTTGCTCCCTCTGTGCTCTCCTACAAGGCTCAGAACCTCTTCCCACTGCAAACTGCTGAGTATTTACTCCTCATGAATTAAATCATGTCCCATAATCTGCACTAAGAAACATCACTGCATTCCACAGTCCCCCTGACTGAAACTCTGGGGCTTGAGAGCCTGCACTGCTCATCTTAATCTCAAATAGAAAACCAACATCCAAGCACATGTTTTAGGTAGCTTTGCGTTTTGTGGGTTTTTCATATCACGGCCACTGTGAGCATCTCTTGTTTGCCTACTTTTCTCAGGGTAACTAGTAAAGTATACTTCACCAATATTTAACCCAAATAATGCATATGTGTGTGTTTATAATATACTTATAAATATTGACATTTGATATATATCGATATCATATATATAACTGAATATAATACAGAACCAAAATCACCCATGTTCCCTTTCTCATATAACTGTATCACTGTAATCACTGTCATCCCGTTGCTCATTGATTTGCTCGAGTGGGCACCAGTAACGTCTCCATTGTGAGACTTGTTGTTAGATCTAGTACATTACCTTTCTCCTTCCCTCTTGGGGAGCCCGGCAAGCTACTGAGAGTATCTTACCCACACGGCAGAGCCTAGCGAGCTATCCATGGTGTATTCAATATGCCAAAAACAGTAACAAGTCTCCCTTTCTCATAAGGTTACTATAAAGTCATCCTATGGCAGACTGGAGGAGTTGCTGTCCTATGATCAATTCCTTGGCAGGGACCATAATCTAGATTGTTTTTATGGGTCCATTCCAAGCTGTACTCAGGACTTATCCCTAACTCTGCATTCAGAGATCACTACTGGCGGGTTTGGGAATCATATGTGGTGCCAGAGATTGAACCTGGGTCAGCCGTGTGCAAGACAATTGCCCTACCTGCTGTACTACTGCTCCAATCCTGACCAAGAGCTTCTTAAGAAATAAAAATTTGATCCAACAAAAACTTGGATCCTTTTGAGGTTCAAAAGCATGATGAATGGAAGTTCAGGTGACTGTATGACATGCGTCTCCCTCAAATCTTGTTACTACATTGGCACAGTACCTGTCTGACATGAAAATTAAGAAACAAAAACCATGCTAGTCTTGAGAAATTTACTATTGTCCACTTTTCTGCATTGTACTTAGTCATCCAAAGTCTAGAGCTCTACAATAAAAGCCAGACAATGACTCACAGATAAATAATAACTGGCAAAGGTTGTCATCCCATGTTGAGGAGCCAGTTGTCCATTACAATTTAAGAAATTTGGAAAAGGAGAGAGAAAAAACAAGAAACCATGCATTTTTGTTCTCAGACTCTTGCTTAAAGAAAGAATTTAATGATCAAAATATGTAAATAATAAAAAATACAGTAAAATATCTCTGGCTGGTGGTTCATTATATTTTACGGTCATGAACAATATACAACTGACCCCAAATTGAATCACTTACACTGTCATGTCACTAAAGTGAGACTTACTGTTTCAGTTCGCCCAGAAGTGGAATGTTAAATGGGTCAATCAAGAATTGTCTGATCAGCATTAGTTAATCTGTCTGATAGAGCCCTACCATCTTCTGAAGGAAAGTATTCTTGGAATAATCAATCTACCTCTTTCCCTTGAATAACTTCTTGTTTCTGCTCCTTGTTGGCTATACAAGTCTTCGTTTTGTATACTTTCTTACCACTTTCTATGTGCTAGACTGAATGATGCTAGATTTATTAATAAGTAAATAAAGCTAATAGATTGCTTAACTTTTACTTTGTTGCATTTCCTAAAAACATGAGTGGCATATTTACTTATCAGACAGACTGCAAAGAATACACAGCAAAAAAGGTCAAGAGACCATAAACACTCACCCTAACTTTCCATTTGTCATTCATATTTCACAGAGTTTGCCAGAAAAAACTGACTCTTGGTTATCTGAATTAGTCCAGAAAGAGAGAGACACCTGGGAACCCCACAACCAACATCCTTTGATTCAAATACTCTGAGGCCATGTGATGGGCCTTCTATCATTTTCTCCTTTGATTTATGTATTTCTTGTAACTTGAATCTCACATGTGACCTGGTTGACCTCACATGTGACCTGGTTATTCACTAGTGCTAGTGGAGTCTGGCACAGTACCTAGCACAGACAGAAAGTGCAATAAAGGAGGCAAATGTTAAATTGGTTGATGGTTATTTAGCATACTACTTGAAATTTTACTCCACAAGAGTTTTGCAGAATCAGGTATACAAAAACTAGTGCATTTCATAACAAAATATAGATAAAAATGTCAAGATTATGTGGTGAAGTATTCAAAATTAGGGAGTAGGAAGATTTGAAAGGAAAGAGTAGTTATTTTTTTTTTTAATTTTATTGAATCACCGTGAGATATTTGCAAGCTTTCATGTCTGGGTTACAATCTCACAATAATCAAACACCCATCCCTCCACCAGTGCACATTCCCCACCACCAATATCCCAGGTATACCCCCCTTTCCCACCCTCCCCCTGCCTCTATGGCAGACAATGTTTCCCATACTCTCTCTCTACTTTTGGGCATTATGGCTTGCAACACAGACACTGAGACGTCATCATGTTTGGTCCATTACCTACTTTCGGCACACATCTCCCATCCCAACTGGTTCTTCCAGCCATCATTTTCTTAGTGATCCCTTCTCTATTCCATCTGCCTGCTCCCCTCTGCTCATAAAGCAGCCTTCCAGCTATGGGGCAATCCCCCTGGCCCTTGTATCTACTGTTCTTGCGTGTCAGCCTCATGTGATGTTATTCTATACTCCACAAATGAGTGCAGTGCTTCTATGTCTGTCCCTCTCTGACTTATTTCACTTAGCATGATACTCTCCATGTCTATCCATTTATAAGCAAATTTTATGACTTCATCAAAGAGTAGTTTCTTAATGGTGGATCCTCCCAAGGATTAAAGTCTTAGGAGATTGTACTGAAGTTGAACCCCACTCTTTATAGATTTATAACAGCCCTTCCTAGTGATGCCCAGGGACCTAGGGATCAAGTCCCAGCAATATTTGGCTCTGTGATTGCACAGTCATCTTCAGGGACCCATGTGGTACCAGAGACTGAGTGTTGGGTCTTGGACATGAAAGGCATATGTTTCACCCCTGTGAGTTATCTCTCACCCTTTTACTAAGAGCATTTCAGTCTGAAAATCTCTTGAAATTGACCTTACCAGACTACTTGTTTGTTACCCAAACATACTAATTTAATACATATATTCATATAGTTCTTGTGGGTCATACTTTTTTAAAAAAAAATATGTACTTGATAGTCCATGGCAGAGCCTGGCAAGCTACCCGTGGCATATTAAATATGCCCAAAACAGTAACAACAAGTCTTACAATGGAGATGTTACTGGTGCCTGCTCAAGCAAATCAATGAGCAATGGGATGACAGTGAGAGTGACAGTGACTTGATAGTTTCTCCTTAATGGGGCCCAAGAACTTTTGTAATATAAAGGAACCTTGCTGCCCATAGGTCCAAATTCTAGCTTACATACATTTGAAGACTTCCAGGGGACAGAGGTGCAAAGGTGCAGAGTGGTTGATAATTCTGAAAATCTCATGTAGCTTGAACAGCAAATATTTTCATGGGTCTTGGAATTTTAAGGAATCTGTTTCTAGTGCACCTTTTCCTACACCTTGGAATATCTGCAAAGAGCTTTCATTCCCCTCATTTTCTCCATCTTCACAGCTTTGTATTTATTATGCACTTGGGGCGAGGAGCAGCCAGGATTATGTTTCCTTTGTATCCTGTGCCGCCCTAGGATAAGCTGTGTACCCTTCACATGGGTAATGCCATGAGACTCTGTCTAATACGTTCCCTCCAAGAAAGCCAAGAAACAAGAATTTTTCCAGAGCTGAGTAGATTTCCCTGCTGTATTTGTGTTTGAATGCTTCATGGTTCACCTCACATGCAATTCTCAGAAGTGAGGGAAAATAAAAATGGGGACTTAAGAACATTGGCCACCTGAGTAGCCACACACAGCCTCTCGATGGACTTGGGAACCACTGGGATTACCAAAAGGAGATTTCCAGTATACATTTCACTTTTCCAAGTTTTCAGCATACCTGCCTGCCTATGAAACATACTGCCTCTTGGATATGTGTAAGTTGAAGGCAGCTAACTGAATTCCCCTCCACGCCCGAGGGTGAGTTTCAACCTCAAACAACTTTATTTAAACAATTTCTTACTTAACATGTTTTTCTCAGTGTTTCAAATCCAATCACTCCCTGCGTTGTGGGGAAGAACTGCTACAGGACAAAAAGAACAACACAACCTGTTTTTATTTTAATATCTTCCGGGTCTCAAGGCACTGCCATCATTTGGGCTGTCAGCTCTTCACTGCCTGAGGTGGCTTCCCGCTCTCCGCAGACAGCCTGCCTCCCCACTAATGGCACTGTTCGGGCACGGGGGAAATGCAATTTTCCACTCCATTACAAGCACTGTATAAAAGGACCTCTTTTCCTCACTGCACACAGATAAGGACCTAATGAAATTCCATTCACTAAGTATTACAATAGCCAACTCCACTCCAAATACAGGCGTCCGAAGTGCCTGCCAGATACCCCACTCTAGAAGTGATTGCCAGTGCAAGGCCCTGGATTGAATGGTGTGGGGATGAAAAACTGGTAAGCAGGAAGAGGTTCTTGAGGAAGAGAAGTTAACAAATATGGCAGCAGGAACATGGCTTCAAACCTTCCTATTATTTATTGAGGCCAGATGGTGTGTTTTATGAACTCCTTGAAATTCTGATGTTTTGGAATAGCATTATTGGGTCAAAGGACCTCTTAAGAGACAAAGATATCAAGTAGCCTAAAGGAACACTTGACAAAAGTATGAGCAGAGAGGAGAAGCACAGTTTGCATTCTAAAACAGGGAGTGAAAACAGATGAAGTTCCTTATTGAGGGTGTGAATAACATTCAATGCTTGTTGAAACGGTAAAATTACTTCATCAGAGTCTTTGTGTTTCTATCATTGTTACACTCCTAATCCTCTCCCTTTTCTGAAGCATTCTTCCTTTATAAAGCAATACAAAAATAATGGCAAAGAAATGCTATTCTTCCCCATGCAGGGTCAATGTTCTTGTGGTTCGCTGGGGGTTCCTAGGCTCTGAGATATCCTCCAGGCCACTGTTGCTTTCCATCTACAAGTATCCCTGGACCAGCCTCAGACTGGAATTGTGTCTGTCACCAAATAATCCAAACCATCAGAGAAGGCCTGAGTAGTCTATTAGTAGCAAACTGAGATGTTCTTCCTTGACTTCAAGCACTTAATATTGAATTTGGAAGTTTTTTTTTTACATATATGGAATACAATTTAGGGGCATGGAGACTTTGTGTGAAGTTTCTTCAATTGCATCAGAATAGTTCTTGGATATCTCAAATGAGTTAAAGAAAACAGAAAAATGATCTTACAACACATATATGCATAGATAAATGAAGACAGACAAAGATTTAATTCCATATCTTCACACATAAGTAAATTTATGTATATGTGTGTGTATATATACACAATGAAGATAATATATATATCTTCATTTGCCATTTTCACTTCTTCCCTTCACAGGCAATGACTTTGAGATAGCTTTTGTGGTGGGATGCCAAGGATAGAACCCCGGTTGGCCATTTGCAAGGTAAGACTCCCACCTGCTGTATTGCCTCTCCAGCCCCCTTTTTTCCTACAGGAAAAATTTTTACCACTATTACTTTCATAAAGTCCTCTTATGAACTTACATAAAATTTTCATTGCTACAAATGTGACAAATGCATGTTGTTTTTAATTTATTTACTATTTAAGCCCATTTAGGAGCAATAGATTTCATCTGCTGGACCAAAACCTATCATTTGATAATGACTATCGAGAGACCTCTGTTACAAGGCTTCTGAAGCAACTTGAGTTCATTTAGGAAGAGCCCCATGACCAATTCACACTCCTGGGGGCTAGAATGGCAGTGTTTCTGCCTTGCATTTACTATCTCTGCTACTTCCTTGTCTCCTCCAATGCAAACCATCCTACTACTAGGGTAGCAGGAAAGAACCAAGTTCTCTTTGTGAAGCCCAGTGTCTCTCAAACAAAGACTTTGTTTCTGAGTTCTTTACTCAATGCTCAAAACATTTTGATAAAAAACAGACTAATGAAAGAAACATCTTTGAGTCTTGGCAAAGCTCCCCCAACCATCCCTTCAGAAAAACAAATCTCATCACAATGCTGCTAATTTTCCATTTTAACCACTATAAGATATTTAGAATTAGGTTTCCGAAGGAGAATAGACAGGTTGTAAGAACAGCTGCAAAGAAACTGGCTTTCTTTCTAAGCTCTGGCCCCATTAGTTATGCAGCAGGTGGTTCTATTTAATCTAAGAGGAATTTCCCGGGAGTGACTAAGTTCCCAGTACTACATTGGACTATTCCAGCAGAAAATCAAAGCTACAAAATCATCAAATAGATTGTGAGTGCCCATGCAAGTGTTTGTTTCTTTTGCCTTTGCTTTTTGTTGCTTTATGCAAATAATTCACTTCAGAGGGGAAAATGAGGTTAGCTCCATGCCACAACAACCGTATCCAACAATTCATCACAAATGCAAGTACTACTTGGTGAAAAGAAAAGTGAGCTATTATGAGAATGATAGACTAAGCAATAGTTCTTGGTTGGTTGAAGTCAAATGCAGCAGATAGGTTTCACAAAACACAAATACCAGAAATTTGCTTCAAGGGGGACCTTGTAGTAAAGGCACAACTATTACAGTTGGATGGATAACAAGATTATTTAAACCACCCTCTTACACAGATGAGGAAATAATGTTTTTTAATATAATGTAGCTTCTGGGAATGAAACTCCATTTTCCTAACTCTAAGTAGTCTGTATGCAATATTGGGCTGTATTTTATGGCAAAAACTGAAATTCTCGGGAGAATGATGCCTGGAAGCACTTAGGTAAAATGCAACCAGAGACATATCTGTCTCCCTTCACTTCCATGAACCATGATAAAGCATGTTTGGGAGCAGCTCAAAACCAGGTCATGATCTCACAAAAAATGTAGGGCCTTCCCCTTTGTGTGACTTCCAAAGGAAATCCCTAAGCCCATGCCCCACTATGATTTTAATTTCTTTTTAAATAGCTCTGGTTTGAGTATCTCTTTTTATTTGTTTGTTTTGGTTTTGTTTTGGGGCCACCCCTGACAGTGTTTTAGGCTTACTCCTAGCTCTGCATTCAGGGATTACTCCTGGCAGTACTTAGGAGACCTATGAGTTGCCAGGGATTGAACCTGGATCAGTTGCATGACAAACAAGCATCCTGCCCACGAGATAATCTCTCTTGTTTATGTATCTCTAAATGTTAAAAGCATTACCATTAACAGGTTACTTTAAATTGTCCCTGTCAGCTGGAGCTGGGGGAAGCTTCGATGATATTCTTCCACTGAATAATAATTTGTTTCAAATTTTAAAGGACAAAACTTATTCTTGGCAATCTCCTGTAGAGAGAACTAATTCCAATGCTCTTTAATCCATCTTGAAATAATTTATGAAATTTTACGAATATATTATTTCAGGAATGTGTATTTGCAGTCAAACAAAGAATAATTATTCACTGTTAGAGGAACCCTTTGAAGGGACATTATCTTTCCTTTCATAGGTGATGGCTGAAAGAAAAGATGTCTCAAAGCCACTTTCAGGTTAAAACCTCTACTTAGGAAATGAAAGCTAATTTGATTAGAAAAGATGTTTAATTAACCACTGAGTCTATAACTTTGTCATTGAGGAGAAATTCTGATGTCATGTGTTTGAATTTGAAGAGATAGCAACTCTCAGAGATAATTACTTATCCTTCTAAATGATATGTGGTCTAATTTTATTAAATGAAAACAACCAAAGTCTTAGACAAAATTACAAAGGTGGTATCTTCAATTCACAACTCAGCAGGCTCAAGGTGCAGTCCATGTTCTCTACTAACATTCGATAGAATCCCAGACAGAACAGACCTTCAGAAATGGATGAACAGATGCTAATATGAAATACGTCAATTAGCCATGTCACCTCAAAATCAAAATCACCTACATTTATAAAAATGTATTTTAGTCACTGCAATTTGCAATACTGCCAATGATAAGGTTTTATGCATACAACCCCCAAAATTGTCTGATTCCCTCCAGCATTGTCTCAGGGGTCCTCCCCTCTCTTAGTCTCCCCACTGTGGTAAGCTCAGTTTATAGACCAGTTCTCAGACTCTGTTGTTTTGACCATTTGTTATTCCCTTCCTATGCTTCTTTATACCTCACATATGAGAAAGCTCATTCTGTATCTGTCCTTCTCCTTTTGGCTAATTTCATTTAGCATGCCACTCTCCAGCTCCATCACATAACAGCAAAGTGCATGATTTCATCTTTTCTTATAGTGCAGTAGTATACAACCTATTGGTTTATTAGTCTTTTAATAACTGTGACTATAAACAAAGAGTGAGAAATGGGAAACTTTTGAATATTGCTGAGACTACACATGCTAAATTTTATGTACACTTTTGGGGTGAGATAAAAAATGCTGCAACTCAGAATATGACTATCCACCTTGGTCCAACTCTGGCATAACTATGAGTTAGTTAATCCAATGCCACTTACACTTATGTAAGTGACAAGACCAATGTCACTTACAATTTTAGCCACTTACACTTATACTGATCTTTCTCTTTACCATGTAAACTACTTATAGCACAATTGTGAGTATAGTCCTTAGGTAGAATCCCCAATATGGGTCATATATTCCCAATGGTCACCCAAAAAATGTCATAAGTTTTCTGAAAGTAAATTTCAGTCTCAAAAATGTCTAATAGAACATACATTTAATTGAAATATGATGCAAAAGCTAATAAAAAACAGACGGCCTTGTTTTTGGGTGAAAATTATTATTTGGTTCAGTGTAGACCTCATTATCTCTTTCTTATTTTCCATAAAGTGGATTTCAATATTCATATTTAAATGGAAGTGTGAATAGATTGTTTACTAAATGTACTTTTGCAGATAATTTAACCCTCCAATACAAAGCAACAATATGGAAACCCATGAGTAGGAACTATAATAAAAATAATCTTTCAGGATAAATAAAATGAACACAACAGCTTGATAATTTTTTTTTCTTTTTGGGTCACACCCAGTGATGCTCAGGGGTTACTCCTGGCTTTGCACTCAGGAGTAACTCCTAACGGTGCTTGGGGACCATATCAAATGCCATGGATTGAACCTGGATGTGCTATGTACAAGGCAAACACCCTCCCTGCTGTACTATTGCTCAGGTCCCCAACTTAATAATAACCTGTTGTTGGGGCTGGACTGAGCATTCAGGGCGAGCCCATGTAGACTGTACTGTACAGCAGGAATATAGGGACTGATAAAAATGGGTGAGTTTTCTCCTGTGTCCTGACTGGTTTGGATGAAGCTGAGCATTTTCTCCCTTCAAACTGCCTTCAGAAAATAATTTCAGTATATTAATAGGGGCAGTTTTCCTTTTCTCACAGAAGCCTGGGTGATCTTTGACATGCAGATCTCAGGTGCTAGCCAGGCTGATCTTTGACATTGTAGATCCTAGCCTAGTGTTTGGGATGTAGATTTCAGGTGCTGGCCCAGTTGTCTTTGGATGTAGATTTCAGGTGCAGCCCAGCCTTGTCTTTGGGATGTAAATCTAAGTGCTTGTAGCCCAAAAAAGGTTTTGGTTTTGTATCTACTTTCTGGAAGCCAAAATTACAGGTTCATAGATGCAAGGAAGCAATGCATGTTTTGCTGCCTCAGTGTTCTTTCTGTAACTTCTGTTGATGGCATCATCATATTGCACCCTTTAGAGGTACCATGATCAATAAAAGGAGATTTCGGGGCTTTCTACCTTTGTCACAGAGTCTGAGAGAACCTGGAGCCTCCATGACATAAATTTCTTTCACGTTCCTTGTCTCGGCACCTCCAACTGAACGAACATTCATGCAACAACCTTTTACTTCCATAGTACTTGTGAACCACAGTTAGTATGTGGTCATTTTTTAAATATTATTCTTTGGGTTTATTTCTTTATTTCTTTGTTTCGAGTTCATAACTTCTGTGCCCAAAGTCAAGACTGTTGGGCAAAAACTATGCCTTAAATTTCTTCTTCTATACTTTAACATAAACAAAATTTGGTTTGATACAATAGTCAGTCTATATCTGATGTTACTGGAACAAGGGCTATATTAGATTTTGATATTCCATGAGGCCAGTGACTTAAGGAGCTATGTTTTTCTGCTTCTGAACCACGGTGCTAATGAAGTGATTCCTTAGCACCCTGAAGATGTGGGTTTACAGTTTAGGACAGATAAAATAGCAACATAGATTGGTCACCAAGACCTCCATTGAGAGGGTAAGGACCAGTTCTATATACCAAGAAGAACTAAAGTAGTAATAAAGATAAAAATCACTCTAGAGATATTTAGCTTAGTTTAGTCTATATTAGGGAAAAAGGCTAGTCACAGAATGAATCTGCATTAAGATCAAAACTAAGAGATTGCTCTCTGAAGTAGTTCAGATTTATAAATCAGCAATATTTTTTGGGTGATATTATACACCACTACCAAACAACTGATGATGCTCTACATGTCAGTCTACCCACATGCAAAATCCTAGCTTGCACAACTCACTCACAAAACAATGACATTTTTCATTGAGTATGACAAATTAGGAAGGCAAATATCAAAAACAGTTGTTTACTTTGGTCAATTGAATTCTCTCTGGCTAAAGTAATGCTAAAATTTTACATGAATAAATCCCTCTTAAATACTTCCTAGATGTGTAAAGTAAGCACACATCATCATTGGTAGTTATCTGTAGGACAACATTGGTTTGTCCTTTCTGCATTGCCACAGAGAGCTTAGGTTTATTGGGTTGCACCCATTCAGAGTGCTCCTGAGGCACTTCCATTCCTCTGTGCTTATCTGTAACCTCTTTCTTTGTACTCCACTTCCCAAACTGGTCAATCACCTTTAACTCCTAATCAGACTCTGTTAACTTGTAAATATTGCTTTTCTCTTCTCCTTTGCATAGTTAATTCACACCAATGTCCTTTTTGTATAGACACAGGAAGACAGATAATGCTATAATTTTGTAACTTGGGAGTTAATTGACTCCGAACAATATTCACTCCTGGACATCTGTTCTCTCGACTTAAGCCTCAGTTGCCCTTACTTCTTAGCACCCCAAAAGCAGGGTCCACAAGGGACTGGATGGGGCCAGGGCAAGCTGTGAGCTACTCTGGCATTGAAATCGGCCAGGCAAAGCACCATAATACTTAACTATAAGTTAAAAGCATGGTCATGAACAAATTACGTCATGATCCAAAGAGTAGCAACTAGATTAGGACCCTGCTAGAGTTAGGAAAGATTAATCTGGCCTGAGCACTGTAGTTTGAGATCTATAGCGAGATGTCCCCAGGAGAGCCACACGACAAGTTTAATGTATCTCTTACTGTGTCCATACAAAATAACTGATATTAAGAAGTAGAATTAAGATGAATGTTTAAATGATTATTAAACTAAGGAAAGGAGAAAGCCCCCTATGTGGTATATTGCCCTTGAACCAGATCTCCTGGCTGCAAGTGATCAGGAAGGGCTTTGATATGTTGATTGTGCTACCCAACCAACCTAGACCTAGGTGTTTTTGCTACCCCCAATGCTGAGAGGGAGTTGGTGAGAGACTAGAGAGAGACCAAGATGGTGAGTCGGAGCACAGAAAGATGAGTGAAGGAGACAGGAGGAGATGGGAATGAGGGGCTTAGAGAGATTGAAACAGGTGTGTGGGAAGAATGGAATAAATAGCAACTGATCACCAACCAGCCTGGCCCTCGTTTCCTCCTTCGTCCACCCATGGCATTAACCATTCTGGGTGGGGAAGCGGCACAAGACCACCAAACGCAGGCAATGAGGGAGCGCCATGGGATTCCTAGTTGTTTGGTGATTACACAGTTATCTATGTGTCTAATCTGAGGCTAGGGAGGGAAAGGACCCACAAAAGAAGATGGAGGGTTCCTCTGCTAAGAAACTGATATTCTTATAGGAAAATAAGGCTCAAATATAAAAAACAAAATTATGGTAACATGGGTCAGGCATGTAGATTCTGAGAGTCACAGAACATCAGAAGGAGAAAGCACCTATGATTGATTCAGCGTTGGAAGGTTCTCCAGAGGTGGCAATGCTGACCCATGTTTAGCGATCTATGACGTTTCTAGGTTCAGAGAGGGAAAAAGATATTTTTCTCAAGATTAACAAGGCATCGGGAAATGAGAAGAAAAATCACACAGGGGCTAGAATAGTAGGTGAGCTAAGAAGACTCACATATATACTGTGAAAAGTGAAGATGTGGAGAGTTGGATCATTAGCAAAGACCATTACCACAAGGCACAGAAGACTGTTATGTGAGTTGGTGGACAAATTCTTGAATATGTGACCTAACTTGGAGCCTGAAAATCACTTTTTGGTAACGTTTTTTAAAAAGAAAATTAGACATCCCACCCATAAAATTGCATATAGAAAGGAAGAGCTGTTTCTCCACACATCCACACATCTGTTATCTTCTCCCCACCTGCTGGCACACCACTCCCCATTTCCAACATATATATATATATACATATACATATATATATGAGTGTTGTCCCTTTGAGGAATCAAAAGAACACATTTAAACCATTAGAAGTCAACAATGTTCTCTTCAATTGTCAGAGACCCCTCTACAACCACCCTACAAAACACTGGCAAAAATAATTTTGGTCCCTGTTATCTTCAAAAAACGTAATCCTTATGGAGGCCAGAGAAATAGTTCAGTGGGTAGAGTGTTTGCCTAACATGGGGCCAACACAAGTTCAAACCACAGCACCCCATATGGCGTCCCAACCAGCCAGGAGTGAGTGATCCCTAGGTGCAGAGCCAGGAGTAAGCCTTGAGAACCTCTGGGAGTGACCAAAAAGCAAAAAAAAAATAACAGAAAACTATAAATAGTTATAAATATATATAAACTATATACATAACATGTATATCCTTAATATCTTGCCCACTACTACTTACAATGTCATCTTCTCTGAATCCCCATAAATTCAAGAGATGTTTACTGAGCATTTGCTATGTATGTGCCATTCAGTGTAAGTATGAGTAAATAAGATTAGTAAGAGCTTAATCTGTCGTCCAGAAATACTGCCAGTCCTTTTGGAGGAAAGGGGTGAGGACTGGATGGGTTAACTGCTGAATTATGTATTTGTGATCCTTTGTTGCTTCGCATTCCATTCATACTTTTAATTTGAATGCACTCATTACTTAACTGTATTGCTCAGAGGACTCCTCTTCCCCCACCTCCACCCCCTGCTTGTGTAGTAGCAGGGCTTAAAACCATGTATAATTAACATAATTAAAGTATTAATAAAGATTGAAGGGTTGGACACTGTGTGAAATGCTTAATTTTGTGTATCTTTAACTGATTGAATGTTTAGGTTTGCATTTCAGCTGTCACCCAAATTATGTGTAATTAAGCCAAAGCTCAGATCTGCCTGTCTCATACCCAGTGTGGATGGCAGACAGATTTGATTCTGGGGAAAAGGTGGTAAATCTGCCCACTCATTTGTAGCTGTGTGCTTTCACACTTTTTATGCCTTTCTTGCCTCTCCCCAGCATATTCATCGATCAAATTATCCCATTAGCATGGAATAAAGACCAGATAGCTACAGTAGAAAAATATCAAATGTTTTCAACATATTCCCTGGCTACCATTCCCTTCCCTAACACTCTGCCAATGCTTCCTGGGTGGCATTCTCTTGTACTGGCACTGTAAAGGCACTGCCATTCAGAGAAAACTCAAGTTGATATTCAGAAAGTGTGGTGGATAATGTGTCGGCTTTGGAAGCAGTCCCAAACCCAACAGCCAGGCTCCACATCCAGGAAGACACCCACTTTTGCAACTAAAATAGCTGGGGCACCAAAATCATTTGGATAGCTCACTTATAAGAAACTTTATTAAGAGATGAAATCACTGTCTTTATATTGGAAGAACCATAATTCAAATATCTGGATGTCAGAAAAATAACTCGTATGCACCAAAAAACTCTGTGAACATTTATATGTCACAGGGATTTCTTGGGTAGAATCTAATCAGGCAAGAAAATCCATGAATCACTGAGAAGGTAATCACTCTTGTACTGGTTACAAAAATATCATTGATGTGCATGCCTACACACTCTATCACTAACAAGTCAGCCATCAATTAATAAAGAGAAATGTTAAGGAGGTAATAATAAATATTTCTGCTTTTACCTATGCTTTGCTTCGTCCAACTTGAGCAAATGGTAGGATTTATTGATGGTTGTTGTGTTAGAGTTACCATGCTGATTACAAAATTACCACCCAGTGGCCTAAAGCAACAACTGATTGTATTTCTATGAGTCAAAAGGTCACATGTTTTCTGTTTCAAGTCTCCCAAAACCCAAATCAAGGTGGTTATCCCATCTGGGTTCCCTTGTCAAAGTTTCAGAAGAGAAGGTTTCCGAGAATTGTCAGGTGGTTTTGTGGAATCCAGTCTCATTCTGCTAAGGACTGACATCTCTGATTTCTTGTTGGCCAACATCTGCTTAGAATCCACTCGTGTTTCTTGACCCACATATTTCTATTACTATCATCTACAGTTTCCAGTCAGGGTTTCTTTAAAAATGAAACGATGCTCAAAGAACCTTCTGAGACAAACTGAGCACAGATATCTTGAACGGTTTTAGTTTTTAGCTATTTCACCACACATTTATTCATCTTTTTTGTAATTCACTAAAGTAAAATTTCCCTTATGAACTACTCCCAAAGCACTTAAATCATATTCATGAAAACAACAGCTCCTTTTGTCCTGTACCCATAGTTCACTTAATTATATAACATGTAACAAAATTATGTCTGCAAATGCCAGAAAGCCTGGTAGGACCAAGTTTGAGAATGAGTACACCTTGGTGAGAGCAGCGATGTACAGGCATACTAGAAAGATGAGACGTGACTTCCTTGCCAGAGCACAACCATCAGGAGTTGTACCATAAGTGGAGGTAGCAGGGAACTCAGAGGGTGGAGAATGTAAGATTATCTAGGACGTGGCTGGGAGGACAGGGATACACGAGGGGGGTCGGCGTGGAAAGGAGAGCTACTACTAAGCATGAAATAACTTGTATGCCTGTGTGAGGAATTTATACACATTCTTGAATTGATTTTTAAAGGATTACTCACCCGATACCCTTCCCCAACAGAAAGTACATATAGGAAACAAAGTGTGCTACAGGTCTCAAGGAATAGGGCAAAGTTAAAGGCAAAATTCTGGTGTCAATTCTTGGGCAGGCCTCAGGGCTGTGGACCCCTGAGCTAGCTGAGTCTGGTGGCAGTGGCATTCAATCTTAGAAACAAAGAGCTCTAAAGACAAGGCTGAGCTTGAGAAAGTTAAAATCGACCAGATAGAGGAATCTACTGTGGTCACTTGTAATTATTCTCTTCCCCCTGGTAAAGTGTATCTAAAATAGTGCACCATTCAAAGCTCGTGTTTTGATCAATTAGGTACACCAGTAGGTTAGCACCTTCATGGGTTTCTCCGGCTGATTCATTACGCCTGTTGTGGCACACAGCAGCATTTCAAAGCACCAATTAGGAAGTCAGACAAGCTGGAGTTTCAATCCCAGTTTTCTTTGACCACTTAGTTATGAACAAATTACTTAACTATCATGAGCTGTAGTGCCCTCAACACGAAAATTGAAATTATGAAACCTGAGTTTCCAGAATTGAGTCAGGGACTAAATATGATCATGTATGCAAAGCATTTTAATATAGAACATTTGGCACATTGGGGGGCTCCTCAAGAAATGGCAGCTCATCTTTTAAGAGACAGGGAGGTCATGAGTGGTGGGGTGAAAGGGGTGCAAATTCAAATTAGGGGCAGTTCAGGCAGTTCACAGGGTCTCTGTGAGAGTTGTTGCAGTCAGGGGCATCATGAAGGTGGTAACATGAGAGAAAAAAAGCAGGCACTTAGAAACCCAAAGATGGTCTTGGTCAACATCATGGTTTAGGTCAGTGATGCATTCATTTATTACAAAATCAGTCAAGAAGCTACACAAAATTGAGCAATAATAATAATAGTTATTTCAAGTGCCAAGAACACAGGGGTTTTAATAAGAAACAAGAACCTCGGGAGCATATTCATGGAGAAGATGGAAAAATTGACACTTTAACTTTTATGCTTCTCTATTCTTAATTTGGGGTGTGTGTGTGTGTGTGTGTGTGTGTGTGTGTGTGTGTGTGTGTGTGTGTGTGTGTGTATAGGGATTGTGAAGTAATAGATTCACGGAAGACACATCGGTGGAAAATGAGATTATGTCCTATAAAAGAGGACACATAAATTGTGATAGGAGTAGTTGGGAGGATTGGGAGGCAGGGTAGGCTGGGGTGTGCCAGGCCTGGGAGGTAAAAACAGTGACTTTCTCCAGGGCTACCCACCAATAAAGTCAAGAAAACAACCCAGATATTTGCCTTTCAACCAACTAGAATATGAAAGGATGTGAACCTTTTCTGGGTGAATTTACTAGGTTAGCCAACACTTCTCAAACTTGAACATCTGTCAAGACACCTGGAGATTTGCTCTGGAATTAGGCCCCCAAGACTAATTCCGTACACTTTATAAGATCTCAAGTAGGAGTGATGGAGGGTCCTAAGGACCCCATTTAAAGATTTGGGCTTCCTACTATCAACCTACCTCCACCCAGGATTACTGTGTTACAATGAGAACCATCTAGAGGACCTCTCTAATTGTCTAATCCACCTACAGAATGGTTCAATTAAGCAACCATACTAAGTCATACTGAAAATTTTTCTTTCATTGTGCTTTCCTCCCTCAAGTAATTTAGGGGAAAATAACAGTGCATTTTCTAGCCTTCCACAGCATTATGATTCAGTCAATTCTTCAGAATTTCCCACTCTATCAACTTGGAATATGAATGAAGCATCTGACCCAAATTTTCCCATTTCCTATAGTTGAGCCACAAGGTAAAAGCCTGAACGTTTTTACTGAGCAACTCTTTAGATTTCCAGTTTAAGGCAGAAAAAAAGACGGCACACACACAAAATTCTCTTTCATTTTAAGCCACTAAAGTCTGTGAAACTTTACTTCACATAACTGAACTTGGGATCAAACAAAACTGCCTGGGGTGGATGATGGGGTTTGTTTAAAGAATTGGATCTTCCTCAAAACCCAGGATATATGTTCCTTAATCTGAAGAGAGACAGGAGACACCAACTTGGGTCTGCCCTCTGGCCCAAGTTCTATTTACATACAATGCCCTTCTAGAAACTTCTTTCCAATGCCCCTATGGAGGGACCTAGCAGAAGTTCCCCAGGGAGAGCATGGTGCTTTCTTCTCCTTAGAAAGAGTTCTCTTACATGCCTGGGGCAACTGGCAGTTAGAGGACAGCTGGATTAATTTGAACCTTTCTCTCTCTCAGTGTTCTTTCTATGGAAACAACTTATTATGTGGGACTCTCATTTGTCAATACAACACTATTATGGGCATCTAAAGTACTTTAGACTCTGTCAGAAAACTACAGAAGAGAGGGATTTCACTTCTTTTCTGGATCTCCCATAGTGTTCACCACTGTTCTAATTACAAAGTGCTCAAAATAACACCACTGGGACAGAGAGAGAGAGAGAGAGAGAGAGAGAGAGAGAGAGAGAGAGAGAGAGAGAGAGAGAGAGAGAGAGAGAGAGAGAGAGAGAGAGAGAGCACTCAAGTAGTTAAACTCATGTAGTTTGCTAAGAGATAGACAGAGATTAAGGTAACTGCTTTGCATTGAGGAGGCCAGGGCTAAGTCAGAGGCACAGTAAAGCCACTCAGCACTGTCAGTTGTGATTCCTGAGTTCTGCCACAGGTGCCCCCAGATGAAAATCCAAACTGTCCCATAGACGCACCTTAAAGGAATGGCAGCCTAAACAGGATTTTTTAAGGAATAATTTTTCATGAATAATGAAATTACCTTGTTACCTCATTTTTTTGTAAACAAGTGTTAGGTTCTGAGGGTTTTCTAGGGCTTTTAGAAGAGGCACAAAAGATATGATACATAACAGGGAAAGTACCTGGGACCTATAGTGGTATCCTAGTTTTGCCGAATGACATTGGATGTGTGATAAAATATTTTTGGTTAATTTTTTCTTATTTATTACATGTCTATTTTAAATTTATATCTTACTTCCTCATAGGAAAGGACAAGAAAGATTAGAGAATATAAGCATAGAGAACTTTAACACTGAGGTGTGGAATAAATAAAGAAGAGAGTGGTGAGAAGCTGGAGAATAGTAGCAGTAATTAGGCATTTGTCTTGCATCCAGATGACCCTGGTTTGATCTCTGGCACCCCATTCCTGAGCACCACCCGGAGTGATCCCTGAGCGCGGAGCCAGGAGTAAGTCCTGAGTACTGCTGGGTGTTGCTTTGAATACCTGACCCCTAATAAACAAGAGAGAACTGGGTAGATGGTAGATAGGCACATTTACAGGAAGATGGATGAGTACAAGTACAGAGAAGTGGGTGGAGAGATTAGTGGCAAAATCTAACAGAGCTGCAGTTGATTTTGCTCCCTTTCACAAAGTATTCCTTGCCATAAATCCATTTCGCATTTCATATTACCTTCTCTGACTCAACTAACCCCAAAATTATAACCCAAAAGTAATTCTCTATTTTCCCAAATTACAGACTTTTCTGATGCAGAGAAAAACTTTGGAACTGTTTTTTTCTGGTCTTATTTTACAAAGGATGGAACTGAAGACACATAAGGGAAGGGATTTGTTCAAGTTGATAAGCTTGTAAGGGTTAAAAAGTAGCTTATACCAAATAGGGTTTTGAAACCTCCCAATCACTTCCTGATGTCCTAGTGTCTGTACAGAAAAATCCATGCTCTCTGGAATACGAAAGAAATTGTATTCATTACAACTAAGAGTCCAGCACAGGACTGAGTTTTCAGAAAAGTACAATACTGAATGCCATTTGCCAAAGAGTAGTTCTTACTCAACAACAAGGAAAAATAGATGTGTTTCCAATTAGTAAGGGAAAGAACTCAGCTACAAATGCCTTGCCATTTAGTGGGCTAAGCTGGTGATTTCTCCCCAAGCAGGGACTGGTATAACTGTCATCATCTTTTCTGTTATTTGCATTAAACGAAGTCACATGTGTCTCAGAAACATGAAATATTCTCTTTTATCTACTCGAGAATTATCATCTAGTGTCCGTTTCTTCCTCTGGATTGCACATCATTAAGTTCTTCCAAGAGCTGAACTCTTGCACACAAACTTTCATGCAAAGTAATATGTTTTAAAAAGAGAAAAGTCATTAAAGGAGGATTTAGCTTTCCTTCATTCTGCAGTCCTTTATCTAAAGGAGCTCCTTACTGCCAGAGAGCTTTCTCTGGGCACAAAAGATTCCTCTTCATTTTGGTTAACACACTGAAGAGAGCTTCATTAAGAGTATTTTCCCAAACAGAAAACTCCAGCATCTGGATTCAAAATAAGTGTATGCATTTCAACAAGAGAAGTTGACAGGGAGAAGTTAGATGCACATCATTAAAAAGTCAGAAAACCCCTGACTAAGAACAATCTTTCAATTCATTAATGCCAAGCAGTCCCACAAGAGAAAAGCAGGGCAGCATGACTGAAAGAAGCCAGGGCTTTGTAAAGGGACAAGTTAACTCGAGTCTACAAAGTTTCGAGGGAGTAACAATATGGAAGCCTCTCAGTAAAGGAAATAACCTCTCAGCTTTTCAGGGCATTGGAGCTTCGCTCGAGTTTGGAGAGAAACAAAAACTTGATGTGGCAATATTGTAATGGCCCATGTCTGTGCATGCCTGCCATGTAACCTGGTCCATTACAGTCCCTTCTCATATGAACTAAAAGTTTGGACAAGAGATTGTTTTGACCAATAAGGTGGTAGCAAATAAGATGCAAGCAGACATTTGTGTATTGGGGCTGGGCGCTTTTACAGCACTGGGGTTCTGTAACTACCATGGGAAGAAGATTGGCATCAGTGTGCTGAAAGACCACATGGAAAGAGTCACTCAAGTTATTTGGGGTCTCTGGCTGAGCCTAAGCATCTGCAAGGAAGAGTAGTCAGGAAGTGCTAAGACTACTCTGAATCAAGAGAACTTTCAAAATGATTCCAGCCCCCCAAATGCCACTGGGAGCTAAATACATAGATATTGTTGAAGTTGGCTTGGGATGGAAGAAGTTATTGTCTAGCATACTCACATCCTAGTAATTAAATGAGAATGAATCCGCCAGTTTTATGGGAGCTATCAGCTAATTCTCAAAGGCTAAGATATGTTTTGACCTAAAAAGATACTAACTTCAAAATATCAGAAATGTGAAAGTGCTTACTTTCAAGTATAGTCTTTGTGGAAAAGTCAACAGTAAGGGTACTGCTGCTGACCTAAAGTTAGGAAATAGATCATAAATGTTATGATAGACCCATGCAACCAGCCCACTCCTTCTATGAGTTATAAAAACTTCTCTATGTCAGCCAATGCATATACCAGAATTTCAAGATTATGTTTATGAACCATATTGTAAATAAGCAAAAGAGTAGCAATTAGGGGCTGGGAGTAGTTTAGAGGGCTGGAGTGCATGTTTTGCTCTAGGAGGCCTGGGTTTGATCACCTTGTTCCCTTGGGAGCATCTCCCTGAAGCAAATTGCTGGGGGTTGCCACTAAAAACAAACAAATGAAAAAAGAATCAGAATAGAAAGGACATTTACAATTCTAAGAACCATACTTTGAAAGGTTTATTAATTAGTATAATTGAATCCCAGTATAGTTATCATTAATTCCATTAAATCGGCACACCATGCTTTAAAAGGTGGTACTTATTCCACATAGCCTTAGCGTACCATATGGATCTTATAAGATTAACATGTGCCATAAGTGTGAACTCAGAATATTCCAAAGCATGTGAGAAAATTAGTAAGATCTGATTGATGTACAGACTGTCTCAGCAGAACCTCCACATTTCCTAGGTTCCAGCAGTCAAATTCAATAATGGAGTTAGTATGCCAATTTATGGGACGAAAACACAGGATTTCTTTTATTTATGACTGTTCTCTAGCCCTCCAGTTTTATTATATCTTTAGTGACTGTTAATTGTCTCTAGGAAAATGTACCATACAGAGCAGTCCTATTTGGTGGAAAATGATATGCTTAGCTGTCTTTTTAAAGTCTGGAATGGCAATAATAATAATCTCCATGAGAAAATACTTGCCATGTGCCTATCATGGGTCCAAATATGCTTATGGTTCTAATATTAACACTATACCATGAAATAGACACTACTGTCCCCTCTACTTTATTATTATTTTTTATTATTTTGCTTTTGGTGTCACACCCGGCGATACACAGGGGTTACTCCTGGGTGGTCTGCACTCAGGAATTACTCCTGTGGTGCTCGGATTCCCTCTACTTTAAAGTAAAGTAGATTTAGAGAAGTTAAGTAACATGCAAAGTTGTCACACAGTAGGTCCACAGAAGAATTAGGATTTTTTTCTAGATGACCTCACTCTAGACTCTGTGTACTTAACTGGAACACTTATAAAAGTAAAGGTCTTCCTCAAAGAGCAGTGTAATTTCCAAGTTCTCTACTCCCTAAACATTTTTGAGAACTCCTGGATTCTTGAACCATTCTCTAATCCAGTAAAATGGGTTCATTATTGTAGAAACTGATACAAGGCTGACTGCTTGAAGCGGAAGTGTCAACACAAAATTTGATTCTAGAACTATGCTAATGATAGGCATTTATGAACTTACACTTGTGCATACCTCTTCACACACACACACACACACACACACACACACACACACACACGCCCCTATGTACCATGTATCTTATTATGCTAGTCAGTTTGCTAGATAACCTGCCTAGATTTATTTTATTTTTGCTGTGAATGAGGGTATTCCTCTTCAAATTCAATAAAAAAAATCATAACAGAACTGTAAATATAGAGATGAATGTAAGAATTCAACCATTTGATTGCATTAATTCAAAGAACTGATTAAAGAGTCTTGATACAATAGTTGAAATTCACTTGATTTATCAAGCTATATCGTCCATGAAATCCACACAGAGTGGGGGAAAAAATTAATCCTGTCACTTTAAAGAAATACACTCCACAATAAAGGAGATAGGAAAAAGAACTCCTAGAATAATTTATAAACATATGCATAATCTGAGAAACTAATTTACACCCGATATAGCATTTCACTAAGTTTGTGTCAGGGGTAGTTACCCCTCACTCCTACCTCTAGCTCTCCTGGGGAGAGCAGTATCATTTTGTTGTTTCTTTTTAACCTGCAAGAAGTACAGTAAGGGCCCCAAAACTAAACACTACTCAGCAGTTTGCAGACCACTGGACTGGAGCCATAGCACACCGGGTAGGGAATTTGCCTTGCATGCGGCCGACCCGAGTTCGATTCCTCCTTTTCTCTCCTAGAGCCCGGTAAGCTACCAAGAGAATCCTGCCCACACGGCAGAGCTTGGCAAGCTATTCGCTCTGCTATTCGGGGTATATTTGATATGCCAAAAATAGTAACAAGTCTCTCAATGGAGGCATTACTGGTGCCCGCTCAAGCAAATCGATGAACAATGGGACTACAGTGTCACAGTCTTTCCTTTTTACCATCAAAACACATGCTCATTTGGCTTTGTCCTTTCGTATGACTGAGGCAAGTGCAAAAGCCAAGAGTCCAAGTACATGTGTGCTCTATTCAAAGGACTCGAAGAAACCATTTCCCAAAGACAGTCACTGATAAACTTGCTAAAATCTTGCCCCTCAAAACACAGGCTGGCCCTTCACTTCATAACTTAGCACCACCTGGGGATTTGTCAAAATAGCAGTTTCAGCCCCATGCCAGACTTCCTGAATCAAAGCTTAACTTTAAAACCACAGAAGGGTTCCTGTGCAGAGTTCAGTTTGAGAAATTTTGTCTTAATTTTAAATGTCAATTAAAACATCTACAGTGAGAATCAGTGATAAAACTACAAAGTAGCAGAATTAACAGGTCAAAGTATCTGAGTATTGGAAATAGTTGGCTACAGACCTGGAAAGACAGTAGTTAAAGAGGTCCTACAGGGGTCATTTTCAAATTGTGGAGTGAACTTGTGTAGCCGAGAATCAGAATCAACCCTATGATGTGCCAAGGAAAAAATGACTAAATTTGATCGTGGTTTCTCAGTAGCAGGACTACTGACATTTTTTTGCATCAGAAAATTGGTTATTTTGTGGATTTTCTTATATTTAATGGTGTTTAAAAGCTGGGGTTAGGTTGTCTTATATCTAATGGGCATTTAGAAGCATATAGGCTACCATAATATAACAATCCACCACAACAGGGGAAAACAATAAGCTCACTGCCTAAAACATTTCCCAGTTGAAAACCACTCAGTCTGATGACCAGTACCTCCTATGAATCAACTCAGTGACATGGACTTTTAACGGCAATAAAATAGTGAACAGTGTGATACTTAATTATAATACATAAAATATAATACATATTTATTACAATACATCACTGTATCACTGTTATCCCATTGCTCACTGATTTGCTCGAGTGAGCACTAGTAACGTCTCCATTGTGAGACTTGTTGTTACTGTTTTTGGCATATAGAATATGCCACGGGGAACTTGCCAGGCTCTGCCGTGTGGGAGAGATACTCTCGGTAGCTTGCCAGGCTCTCTGAAAGGGATGGAGAAATCGAACCCGGGCTGGCCTCATGCAAGGCCAACCCTTGGCTGTGCTATCGCTCCAGCCCATTACAATACATATAACACATAATGTATTATATTTAAATATAATACAAAGCTACTGAGAGTATCTCGCCCACACAGCAGAGCCTGACAAGCTACCCATGGTGTATTTGACATGCCAAAGACAGTAACAAGTCTCACAATGGAGACATTACTGGTGCCCGCCTGTGAAAATTGATGAGCAACAGGATGACAGTGACATAAATATTAGTGTAATATTTAATTATAATACATAAAGCACAATATTTTGGCCTTATTCTAATTGGTCTCACAATTAGCTAAAAAAAAAAGCAAAAAAAATTTAAAGTCACAAATGCCGACTAAATTAACAATGCTGATTCGAAACCATCCAACAGAGAGATATGTCTCATAGGAAATTGTGCCTTATGAACAATAACTAAGAGAACTTATTTGTTAAGTTTGGACATGAGAAGCTTTAAGTAGGTATCTTGTCTTGTCTGAAGTGTATCCTGGGGACTTCAGGAGATTGATTTGTAATGTTATAGCATATAGGAAATGCAGAGGAGCAAGTACCATTTTTATGGTTAGGGTTGCCCCATAAAGTGACAGAATGTATAACAAGAGAGCTAAGCTCTCACCAGGAGACACAGAAGAAGAAGTTGGATAATCAGGTGTAACACACCCGGTAGAATGAAATAGATCATATTTCAGCTGAAACTTGAGATTGTTTATTCATTCAATAAATATTATATGACTGAAATAATGAAGTTAGGTGCATGCAGTTCTGAACAAAAGTTCATTTTCTAAGATGAAATAGAATTGGTCTTAGCCTTCTAAGATTCACAGAGAATGAGGTAGTCTTAAAGAACCACAAGTTACTATGACCAGGGCATTGTAACTAGGACCAGTGGGGCATCTACCCCAGCAAGAAATTCTGCATTAACTATCAACTTGACAAATCTTAATAAGTGATTGGTGCAGGCAAAGAAGATTAAAGAAGATTAAAGGGGGGACACAAGACCAGAGCGAGAGAAGGAGATTTAAACTTTTGTTCCATCACTTTTTTTCCACTCTGGAATCACAAGTTTATGTCAGGTTTGCCAGAAAACTCCTGGTTCAGACTTCAAAATTAACAGAGATCTTAGGTACACTGCTGGGGGTCCCTGCCCTCCAGAAGCTTCTAATCACGTAATGCACAGTCCAGATCCTAAACATTCAATGTCTGCTAAAGATGATTATACAAAAACACAGAGGGCCTGGGATGGAGATTTCTCCCTGTAGTGGTAGGTCTATATTCTACCTCCTGTAGACACTAAATCTTTCGCTTCCTGTTAATTTATTTTCCCAGTTGGCAAAATAGACAGAGCTGTGCAGTTACTTAAAAGAAAACAGCTACTCACTACATTTTTTGGTAACTCCTAGCCTCCAGAAAACAATGGCAAGGTTTGCTATGCTAAACACTAATTATCATCACATGGGCACAATTAACTATAGTTTTCATGCAAATAATGGATCTAAACTAAATTCAACTGGTAGTGTTGTGTGGGTTTTTTTTTTTTTGCTTTTTTTTTACGTGGCATGATAATGACAAGGAGACCAAAGTAAATGTCTCCATGTGTCTTTAATAACAACCTTAAAGGAAGTCATATTTTATCCTAAAAGAAGTAGGTCAGTCATATGACCCCACCAAGCAAGTATTAAAACAGCTGTTCTATGCATAGAATAACATTCTTTTAATTTACTGTGTTTGGTTTTTAGACTCTATTTTGTTTTTCCATTTTTAAGAACTAAATGCCCTAGATGAATCAATCAACAATATGTTGGCTTCTCTCATATTCAGCCTTCTGCAGTTTTATGATAGTGCCCTGATCTTATTTCAAGAAAAGAATGACAAACTTATAGCTGCAAATGCTAAATTTATGGGGTTCTTTGTGGCAGGCATTACTAAGAACAGGGCTGAGGAAATAGGTAAGATGTAGTGGAGAGACAAACCCTCCATAAATACAAGGCCAGGTCTTGATTTTCATCTAAGTCCTGAAATCCAAGCAGTGAAGTAAAAAATGCTAAAAGAAAAAAAAATTAAAGTCTGGGACTGGTGCAATTAGAATGACAAATGAATGGTCACCTTCAAGAGACACATTATGCTTAGTCACAGCTCTTGTAGATGCCTTGGTCACTGCTTTAATAGCTCTTTGACTTTAACAGATACAAGGTCAAGAAGAGTCACATTTTGCTGAAACATTCCAAGCAGAACCCAAGCTACCCATGAGCCTGAGGCTGGTCTAAAGTGACCAGTGAGAATGGGAGGAACTGATGTCCCTTAACACTAACATGATGTAAAATAATTGGTAGTGGACATATTTTGCATTTGCTGAATGGTCCTGTTTTCGGTTCCTTTCTACTGGTCTTTTAATAACTGTGTCGGCAAAACTTTTTAACAAAGGAAATTCCTCTCATTAAACAATTAGGAGATTTCTTTAAAGGAATTTTAAGAGTGGCTTTTCCCTTGCTCATTCCCATTGCTCATTCCCAATAAGCAATCTAAGGAACAAAAGACTTTCTTAAAAAAAAAGTTTTCATAAACAAATAATTTTAGGAAATGAAGCTATATTTCATATCCCCTCAGGAACAGTCATTCTTTACTTTGGCACATTAAAGTTTCAGGCAACTCCAAAGAAAGGAAGTCTGATTGACATTGTTTAACCAAGTGTTTTGAAAAACCCTTTTGCTAAGGAGCTTCTTTTACATATAATATCCTTTGGGAGTTAAAGCCTAATTATCCAGATGCTGAAACACATATTAGACTTTTCTAGGTCTAATCTATATATTGTCAAACACAATAAGGCAGGTCAGTATGGCAGCCAGACCATCTCCAAAGAATAACTGAAGCATTTGAAAACATTAGGTCTAATATTTCCAAGTCTCATAAGCTAAAAGCTAAGTCTTATAGTCTCAACATGAGACCTTGACATTTTCAGACTATCTTTGTGTTACATTAGTAGTTAACTTGAAGAAACATGATGATGATGGATACATGAGCCTATATGAAACTGAAGCTCATAATCCTATTCATTACCCCAGTTTTTCTACTCTTTATTCCTTCATTCTCTTCATTTTAAATAATCAAACAATGTCAGAGTGCCTTCTTATAAATTAATGGAACCATATGGCAAGAAAGAAAAGGTAGACAGCAACATCTTTCCCCTCCTGTTTTCCAAGGACTTAGGGTAAAGGATAGATACTACTGATTTCAAAAGCTTCTTTCCAAAACACAAATCTGACTTTACCCTTCTCCTCCTTAAAAGGAGAGTGGTTCACCACTACAAAAAGGTTGAAATCTACACGCTTTTATATTGGACCCAAAGTCCTTCTTATCCTGTTCCCTGAATAGTTTTCAGGCCACTTAGCATAGAGGTGACCTACATCATTCTAAACCAAACTTCAGTAATATGCATGCCTCAAACATTTTCATATGCTACATTCTTCCAAGTCCGTATCTTTGAACATGCTCATCTGTCCACTGCTGAAACATCAAGTATGAGTTGATACAAGTTTGAGCTCTCAAACTTTACAATAAATTTACAGACTCTCCTTTATCATTTATGAGTCACCACTTCTAAAAATCCCAATTACAACTGACCACCTACCATTACAGACTCATTCCCAACCCCACCTCCTATTTCTTTTCCTCCTCCTTCTTTCAGACCTCCTCTTATATGTGAGTTGTATCATGCTTCACAATGATATACTCACCTTTGTAGTTCAGTGCCCATGCACACTGTCTTAATACATTTTTGTTCAAAGATGGTATCTCTTCTTATCTATGGCAGTTTCATTACCCTTTGTTCTATTCACTACCACTGAGGCTATGCAAACACTATAAAATATATAAAAATATGGAATATTCTCTTCAGCTCTCCTTCCTCTGAAGACAGTCATGCAGTTGTTACCACTCTGAATAACACAATATTCTGAAAAAACTGAAGAGCCATAGTTGAATTTGTGACAAAACTTTCTTGGCCACATTAAAGCAATGAGCTGTCAATCTGCTCAGTCTCTCTTTTTAATATAGTATTTTTTCAGCCATGAACTTTTAAAACCACCTTAAAAGAGACAGTCTGCAGGAGTGGATTCATTATTATTAAAATGACAAGTGAAAACAATCTCCAATAAAAGATCTGTTTAGATTTGCTAAGAGCAGAACCAAAACAGTGATAATTTAATGCAGCACTATCCCTGGCAATGGTAAGTTCACTTTCTATTTTGGCTCACTTGTTTCTTTATCTCCCACCACACAGCTAATGGGCCTGGCTTTGTAGGAATAGTTAGGGGTATTCTGACATATGTACAGCTTCAAGAAACACGCTCATATCTAGAACTAAATATTTATACTACTTAGCCATAGTTCAATGATGATCACTTTC